>NW_009705517.1:3430-3769 GCF_000703405.1 Apaloderma vittatum | reverse complement strand
TTTGGGAGGGTCCCCCCCCCACCCCAAACCCGGCCGCATCGGGTAGCCAAACCCAGCACATTCCACCAAAAGTGAAAAAAAAAGTACATAGGGACCTACCAGTCCACCTGGACTTCTATATCTCTTGTCTCTACCTTGGAGGGTGCATCTCCACCGCTGTCCTTACTGCTGCTCTTCAGGAGATCCAAGACGGGCTCAATTTCTTTGAGCAGTTCATTGTCTTCCACGCCGCCGTTGAGGCACGGGTGGCCACAAGCCCCTTCCTTCCCCTTCCCAGCGTCCTGCCCTTTGCTGCCGGCAACGACGCCGTTAACGTGGACCATCGGCTCCACCTCCCGC
>NW_009705517.1:3158-3408 GCF_000703405.1 Apaloderma vittatum | reverse complement strand
CGGCTGCCGGCAGCGGCTGCTCTTTGCCGTGCAGGCTCGGGTTGGACAAGTCAACCGCCTTCGGAGTCGGGCAGAGGGGTCTGGTGACACGGATGGTTTTCGGCGTCCCGTCGCCTGCAAAAGTGGTCTCCAGGTGAGTGGTAAAGCCCTCGGGGCCGCGCAGGATGAGGACCACGTAGGTCTCGGAGGCGATGCTTCTCAGTATCTCCAGTGCAGTCTCATAGCTCATGTCCACCGGGGGGCTGCCATT
>NW_009705517.1:0-2996 GCF_000703405.1 Apaloderma vittatum | reverse complement strand
TCTGTATCTGCTGCACGCTGAACACATTCTCTTCCATGGCAGCCTCCCTCTTCGAGGCCTCAGACCAGGACCTCAACACCTGCTGCACGCAGAGAAATTCGCCGCCCGAGATGCTCACCTGACGCCGGGGCGGGAAAGGGGCAGCTCTTCAGCTTTTAAGCAACCGGGCTCACTGCAAAGCTCCTCTGGGCTTGGGCTGCGGGCTGGCTTTCCGCAGCATGCTAGCCGCCGCCTCTCTCTGAACCGCAGCCTGGGGAAAGCGGGGTGTATCACGGGTGGAAAGCAAGGCTAGGGACAGGGCAGACAGGAGGGCTGGGCATGGCAAGACCAAGCAGGGTCTGGAGGGGTCAGCATGCCAGCTTCCAGTCAGGCTCTGGTCCTGCGCTGGGCAGAGACGGGGAGGCAGCCCACTCGCTTCACCGGCATCCCTGCAAACAGTTCACGAGCTTCTTTATCTAGAGAGGAGGAGAAGGGGAAAAAAAAGAACAAAAAAGATAGAAAAGTGAGACAGGGCAAGCGCAAGTGCCGGCTCGGCCCGGGGCTCAGCACGCCACAGACACCCACATGCATCAGCCCGTCCCCACAGATGTCATCCCCCAGGCTGCGTTTGGGAGACAGGCTGCAGCCTCCCATCGCTCTGGGCTTTGTTTCCTCCACCCCTCCCTGCGAAAATCAGCACCATCTGTTCGGCGGGGCGGGGAAAGCGTGGGAGAGAGCGGGGGAGCTCTTGGAGGGGACTACCGGGCAGCCTTGCTCAAATCTTCCCCACTTGGCCCATGGGGCGCAAGCGAAAAGCGTGCGAGTCTGGCAAACGGGCAGAGCCGCGTGGAGCTCGGTGGCAGTTTCTGCCGGCTGAGGAGCTCGTCTCCGTGCGTTTTCCAGAGTATCCAACAACCTGATGGTCAAGATGGATGGGGGGGGATCAGGCAGGAGGTGTGTCCTGCCTAGCGTGAATTCTGTTCCATACGTGCTGTCACACCGAGACCGTTTCGACACTTTGGGAGAAAGAGTAGCAGCCACAAACAAAATGAGGCAGCAGAAGGGGATGCTCAGCTCCCCTTACTCCGAGTTACAGCAAAGCACTTACAACAGCAAGTGCTTTTAAGCCTCGCTCCAGTTTCAGCCTGTTTCAGCTCCTCCTCTCCCTGTATTTCAAGCCCCGGGATACAGGAGGCAAAACTAGCACTCCCCCGTGCCCAGTCCTGCCACCCGGTTCTGAACCGTTCCCAAACAAAACTGCTTCAGCTGATGGAAAACCGTCTAGAGGAGAACACGCAACGAGCTTACCTGGCTCTCGTGGGAACCTCGTGCAGCTGGGCATGACTTCCGACAGCCCTCGCGTGGCTTGGCGAGCCATGTCTCATTGACTTCTGATGGGACCCTGGTTTTTACATGCCTACACCTGAGTTCAATAACTTCAGCTCCCAAGCCCTCTCCCTGCTTTCCCCTCTCATTTCTTACATGTTCTGGAGAACATTTCTCACTGGGACTGTGCCCTGACACTTACCAGCGAGCCAAAATGCCTTCTTTTCTTTTTCAAAATCTGAGTTTTGGGAAGAGAACAGAGGGCACTAGATCTGCAGGCTGGAGGCACTGACGTGCCAAGCAAAACCCTCTCTTGTCTCCCAGAGGCAGCACATTCAGGGCAGCGTTTGCACCTTCAGACACTGAACCCCCCTCATCCAGCACCCGGATAGCAAAAACAGGGCTCTGAGGAGCAGGGCAGGGACACCAGCCCCGGCATTAACTCACTTGAGCATTTTAATCCTCATGTGACGAAGGCTGCTGACCCCAGACTGGCTTTTTTACAGGCGAGTAAAGAATAAAGGAGTTAGAGACCGATAACCCAAGCTGATGGATTTAACCCCTGTTGCCCTTCTCCTGTCATTACCCAGCCCTGCAGAGCAGCAGTGGCATGTGAGGGGTGAAATGCTACCTGAGTAGGTCAGTGAGGAGTCACTTCCTCGAGGGCTAATTAACCTGAGTGACATAAGCCCTAATTACTGGATGATTTCTCACAAGTGGCCCTGGCCAGAGGTCACTGGAGCAGGACCTCTGCCAGCTGTGGCAGGTTGTGCCACGCCACAGGGCAGCAGAGCGGGACATCTCCCTTTCCTCAGGCTGCACGGGGAGGGAAAGTCACAGATTTGGGGAGGGTGGAGAGAAGGAGAGATCCACAGGGAAGGTCCTGTCCCCCTCCCTTTCCAGCCCCTCCATTGCTTCCCCAGCCAGAACCTGCTTTCACCAGCACGGCTGGACATGGCAAGACTCCAGCTGAGCCTTGCCCCTCTTTCCTGGGCTCGCTGGTGCCAAACCACAGGACCTGCTTCATTCTCCCTGTCTTATTTCTAACATACCAGCCCTGACCCTGCATCCCCCAGCCCTTCCACTGGTCCCCCCTGCAAACAAGGTCACCGTTACCTCGTCGTCCGGGCAAGCCACCGATTCACGCAGAACTTGCCTCTAACGTACTGGCTGACACTGTAAGGACGAGCCAGGTGTCGAAAGCAGCATCAGCGCCGTGCAAGCACGGGATTGTCAGCTTCCCTTCAAGGGGACAACCCTGTCATTTTGCTCTGGATTAGTCACTGGCTACGTGGTGCTGATGAACTCCTTGCGGTCGGTAGAGTCTGTATTTGCACCGTGCCCATCCCTGTGGGGCCAGGGCCATTACAGGGGCTGCCCAGCATGAGCCCCTTGTCACCAGCAGCTCCTCAAAAGCCAGAGGAGATGTTGTCTTTCAGCCCTCGGGTGCTTATAGGGGAGCGTGGCAATGCTGAGCTCACTGGAAAGGGTCCTTGTCCACCCCAAAGAGCTGAGAAACCCCCAAGCGTTCACAGTCCCTCATTCTTCTCCCACCAAGCTAATTTCCAGCTTTTTCCCCCAAAAAGCTTAGCTTATAATTTGTTACATGTATGCAGCTCCAGCCTGCAAGATGCCAGGGAAGAACATCGTTGCTGGGTGCACGTCACTCCCCAGCCCCGAACGCCGCTGAC
>NW_009705516.1:26537-36148 GCF_000703405.1 Apaloderma vittatum | reverse complement strand
AACCTGAATTGTTCTATGATTCTATGACATTGCACCTGGAGATCTTTTACGCCTCCCTCGTCTCTTTTATCAAGCAACTGATTTTCCCAGAACTCTTACACCCAGAAGACCAGGTGCATGAAGCAAGAAGTATAAATGCTGGGGGGGGAGTAGTATCTTTTACTATAAACAGCTGCTGAGAAATAAAATTCTATGTTTAGATTAAATCCTGTTATTTGGGACATCTTTGAAATATTCCCCCATAGGACTCTAAGTAGCTTACTGCTAGACTTGCTCCTCAGTAAATCTTCTCTTACAAGGTCTTTCCATATTTTGTAGTTGTAGCCATGTATTTTTTAAAATTTAGCCTTCCATATCTTTATGCTGAGAATTGTTACCATGTTGGTTCTTTCTGAATTGGTTTTCAGGTCTCCTCTAAGGTTTTGTAACCCTGTTTGCACACACAGAGTTCGCTTTGCATCCCCAGATGGAAAGACCCCATTACTGGTTGATGTGAGAGAATACACAGAATATAAACCTGTTTGAACACATAATGCAGCAGCACTTGATGGAAAGGTTGGACAAAGTCAAACTTTTCTGTAATTTTTTTTCCCAATTGCACTGAAGATCATTCTTGCCTGTTGAGTCTGGGAAGCTGTTGAAGTCCTTTGTGCCAGAGCTGGCACTTTAGGTCCCAGCCTGTCTTTGCGTTTACCCCTTCCTCAGGCATCTAGCCCCGGCTCCGTGCCGGTAGGTTCTCTGTTGCCACATCCCTTTTGTCATGAGTAGTGGTGCTCAGCTGTTACACGTGTGATAGCGACTAAGGATGCTGAAAAGCTGAGAGGTGCTGTGGTTGGTTATAGGCAGGGTTCACTTCCCAAGCAGAGTTTGTTCTACATCTGGGATCCTCCTCTTTCCCAACCGCGCTGCTGCCTCTGCTGGGAAATGCTCCCAAACCTATTTTTTTTCCTTTAAATAATAACCTGATGACCTTTCTGTCATCTTGTCTTTTTTTCCCTTGAATTACTGCCTTGTACTTTGTCTTTGGTTTTAGATTGTTATGTTCACCAGGCCAGGGAATCTGTCTTGCAGTGTTTTCCAAAATGCCATGTAAAGTTGCAGAGCTACAGGAGTGATTTGGTGCTGGTATAATAAATAATGCTTGACAGCCTTGAACAAGGGAAATCCAAGCGATAGATTTACTTTTGCTAAGCAACAGATTTATGTTAAAGCCAGATTCCTATGCTCCAACACACAGCATTTACTGCCATTATACTTAAACTGAACTTGTGTTGCATCCTATGATTTGTTCAGACTTTTTAGCCAAATCCCACTTCTTGGAAAAGGAAAGTGGAGCCTTTCAGTGTCTTTCTGCTGGAAGGCTTAAAGGTGATGTTTGTTGAGAGGGAAGGGAAGATCCTACATCATTTGGCTGCGAGCGGAGGACTAGAACTGTGCTACAGGAGAAGTTTTGTATCTGCAGAGGATGGAAGGACATTCTGCCACCAAAGAACTTCACTACCCAGAAGTAATGGGAGGAAAAAAACAACACAAAAAAGCAGCAGGTAGGCTGAATAGACATGTAGACAGGGACAAAAGCAGCTGCAAGTCTTTTGCAGATGAATGCATTAGGTAGTGGAGAATCTGGGAGCTCCAGCCTGAGGTTGGAACTCAAGCGAGTGGTGCAACTTCGGGTTTCTGTGTCTGCATAATATGTCATAAAGACAAATGACCGAGCTGTCAGTTTGTCTTACGAGAGCTGCAGGTCCCCGCAGAGGCTCGCTCTGTTGGGAGATGATAAGAAGTAATGGCACAGCTGGGTTTTGAAGCTGCCTGTGCAACAAGCCTTCCCGCACTGCTGGCGGTGCTGAAAGGGAACAGCGATGTGGAGCCGATGGACTGATTCTCGTTTTTCACATTGCCTGATCTCCTGGGAGTGTTGCGAAGGCTTCCCTGTTCTGCTGCCTTCCCCAGTCACCTGCTGCCGCTTTCCTGAACGGCTCTAGGAAACTGCAGGCCTGTCTCTGGCAGTCCAGTAAACACTTGGTGTGTAATTTGATAAAAATTCATATTCCCTTAGTACAGAGGCTTTGGAACTGTGGTAGACGTTTTGCTGCTGAAGGCAGGTTTGTTTTAGAGCAGTGTGCGATGGCCTGGGGCTGGGAGCTGCTGCACTCGTCCCTGCCAGCAGCGGGATCTGGGGGAGCTACATTAGGAAATCCTACTTTAGGTCACGGCTTTTGCTTGTTTTTTGAAGAAGTGTTATGGCCACATGGTACAGTTAAATGCATGCTAGGTTGCTGGTAACGGGCGCTACCTGGGGTGGGCTTAGTGGTGAGTTTTCCCTTGTGCAGCTGGCTGTGACTGTGAGCGTGGGGTGAGTGGCAGATTCGGAGCTGCGCCTTTCAGGAACAAAAGAACTGTAATACTGTATCAGGTGGCTGCCTGCAGGTAGTGCTGCATGTGATACAAAGCTGTCTTGATTGTGTCTCAGCTTCTGTGGAGTTCTTTAAAGCATTTATTTCAGTTTTGGGGAGTGCTTTAGCACCTTTCTGCCTACCCCTGTTCTATTTCTCCTGCAGCTGAAGTTAATCGTCAACCTGACCTTTTCCAGAGCGTTTTGCGCTGCCCCGAACAGCCTTATCAACAGCTTTTGGACTCTTGCGCACTGAATATAGGAAACAAAGATCCTGCTCGCTGTCCTTCCCTCGTCGTGACCAAACAGGGAACTGCGTGTTCCTGGATCAGTTGAGGTTTTTGAGAGTTAAATACAGGCCATGTGGAACAATGGTTTCTAATCTCCTGGTGCAATTCCTAAGTGACTCTAAATATTTTCTTCTTTGGTATTTCTTTGAGTGCTTTGAGATGACAGTTGATGTTGTGATACCATAAAAATAGGGAATGATGTTCAAAAGCAAAATGGCCAAAAACCTAAATGCATGTAAAGTCATTACTCATGTGGAAAAGCGGTGACCAACTGTTCCATACGCTTGGTTGTTGGGAGCCACGGACCACTCTGACACCTCCCACTTGTCTCGGAAGGGCATAGTTCTTCTCTAAGTAGTGCAGGGGAATCCACACCCTCCTATCAGACTTTTTTTTCATAAGATCCACAAGCCACGTGTGCTTGCCACGTAGGAGTAGCCAGGAGCTGTCACGGGCAGAACTTCAGCGCAGGAGATTTACTCTCATAGTTTTGCAGCTGCATCCCTCAAGGGTTGTTTTTAAAATCCTCTGCATTGTCTCGCTCATTGTTCAGCTCTTCTGGGTAGTAGAATTTCAGTTCACGGGAGTCTTAAGTTTCCAGTTGTCAGTTTTTCTGCCCCATTAGCTCCAGCTGTTAGAAGTGAAGCAGCGTGTGCCGCTTCAAACCCCGCAGTGTGAGCCGTATCTGAGCTCCTGTGAGATTCTTTGCTCTTGATGCTTTATCCTCTCTCCTCCTGCTTTTCAGACAGCTTGTGCGCAATGCAATATGATCAACGTAACCAAAGTCTTTCAAGGGACGCGCGCTTTGTGTGCGGAACATATTTTTCTGAGAGTAGCATGCGATGCCGCTGGTAGTGTGTTGATACTGAAGTGATATTAAAAATATCTTGGCTTCAGATCTTCTAGGTCTTTAAATTTCTGAACCTTTGTCATCTAACTCTGTGTATCTAGGCTATATTTAGACAGCTGACTTGTTGTTTTAGACACCTCATTTAGATTTAAGTATAAACAGCCTGTGTTGAGATGCTTACTTACACTAGTGTTTTAGCTGGAGTGAGTTTGGGTGTGTAATCAGACCTTAGAGTTAAAAAAAAATAAAATTGGGGGATGCAGCTTGGGCTGGCCGCCACTATGCCTGCAGCCAGCTGTGCTCCCTCCTGTCCCACCTCCCGGTGGCCCCTCCTGCACCGGGGCACCCCTGGAGCTGCTCCGGGCTCCAGCTGGCCATCGCACCGGCCGGTGCTGGGACTGGAGCTGCTGCTGGCCCGGAGCTGCTGCTTGTAGTAAGGAAGTTTCCCCTTAACCTCCAGTAAGAGCCCCGCAGTGTTCCCAGTCATGAGCCAGTACTGTCTGGTGTGGGCTCTAAATCATGACTTCGCCTTTGGAGAAAAGGTTTAGAAATGAGGTGTGGAAATACAGTGCACCTCGTCCTGCCTCAGGTGGGCTTCAGGTGCTGAGAGGCCAGGTCATTGGAAAGACCCATGAGGAGCCTGGCAGCTGGATGAAGCAAGATTCTGTCTTCTCACAGCATCGGGCACTTGGATTTATCTCTGATTGGGGAGCATCCTCTGAGGGTGTTCTGGGGTTTGGAGAGTTCTGTGGCACCTTGTTACCTGTTGCTGCAGCAGGCTGCTTTCCCTGCGGTTTGCTCTTAACTTGTGTTTTATCTTACTCCTCTGAGCGTCGATGCTACGAGTTTCCATGACAACTTCCAAGCTAGCACATAGATGCCGTCCCTTCAAAACAAAAACGCTAACGTGGGGACTGTAGGACACTGGCAGTCAGAGCTGGTGACCTGGAGGGATGTCCCAGGGCAGGGATTAATCTTTAACTCCAGAACAGATCCAGCTGGTTGACTTTCTGGGAGCACTCTTCAGTGCAGTTAAAAAAAACAACCTTGGTAAGTGTGAGACGAAAATCCTAACTGTTCAACTTGGACAGATATCAGATGCCTACCTGATCTCTCCCCTGTCAGGACGTTTGTCTGTAGACATGGAAAAGACGTGACAAGTGTGACGCTGTAAAACCCCGGCTGGCCCGGGTGAGAAGTGTGCTCCCAGCTCCATGTGTCACTGGGGAGCTGGGATCTGAAATTCAGCCTTGGACAGTGATGAATCGTAGCAACAAGATCTCCCGTCTTGCCGAGCATGTGGAGGAATCTGCGAGGGCCGCTGAGTTCTTGGCCGATAAGGGAGCCTGTGCAAGGTGCTTGCTGGTGTGTCTGAGGCTGAACAACCAGTGAGCACGTGTAGACGCATCCAGCCTTTGAAACTGTGGCTCCCTCACGTGTTCAAGCTTGTCCTCCAGCTCCTGTTCTTGGGTTGGTTGGAGCAGAGGACAGTTCATTCGTGATTATTTCTTGTGACTGCGCTGCGTGCTTGAAGTGAAGTGTTGGAGGTAGCAAAACCAAATGCTGCTATTTGCAGGCGGAATTTTACGTCCTTTATTTCTCCTAAAGTAAAATTGTGACTCCTGCCCCAGCAGAAATGAGACCCTATGGGAATGGGAAAGGAAGAGATGTGCTGGCACTGAACGTCTGTGTCTTGTCTTTTCCCCAGTGCTGGATAAAGCATTGAGAGGAAGGCTACAGCGTGGTAGCTGGAGCCTGTGGAGAGGCATCCCCCTCCGCTGGTGGGCACTGATGATGCTACAAGCAAACCCAAGCAGCTAATTAGTGAATTTAAGCCCTGCTTTTAAATATGCAGATAGAGACTAGGGATTTATGCCGCAACGGTGCCTCCAGTATTGGTTTTGTTTGGATACTCACCAGCCAGGGCTAGTTGTCCCTCTATCAGTCTCAGCAGCTCCCCTGTTATTTGTCACTAAACTTGAGAAATGATTGCTACTGACTTACCTGCCACAGCACTTGGCACTGGAGGGTAGTCCAGGGTATCGCAATGAATTGCTCTGGGTTGGAGCTCTTGCCCGGAGGTAGCTGTTGCAGAGGAGATTGGCCCTGTGTCTCCCGTTTGCTTGATGTAGTCAAAAACAACAACAACAACAAAATCTAAAGCACAAAGATATTACATGAAATAAGTGATAAGAAATTAGGCAAATGGTTCGAAGCGGTAAGCTACCAAAGCTGAGTGAGTTAATGCTCAGCAGCTGGGCCGAAATGTCTGTTCTCTCCCAGGCAGCCCTGTCTGAGGTGAGAGCCCTGAGGCACCTTGTTCCATCTGAGGGGACTCAGCTGAGAAGGGTGCTGTGCTCCCCTTGCTGCTTGTCCTCTATGCAAAACTGAGAATTTCTGTTCCGCTCCTGCTGCGCGTGGTGTGAGAGCATCATCAGACCTGGTGAAGTGTCCAATGTTCTCCAGATTGCAGCTGGTGCCTTTCGACTCGTTGGGTCTGCTGGGGGGCTCAGGCATGGATCCAGTGCTGAGCACCAAGAGAACATCTGGACACGGCAGGAAGTCAGTGGTGCCAGGGCTGCTCTGCGGCTGCTTTTTCAGTCGGTGCGTTAAACAGCGTGGTGGGTAGGTGCTGGTCATCCCTTTTTGCAGGTGTAAAATGTGTGTGTGGTGATGAGTCTGCTTTATTTAGTGTATATAAGGGTAACTTTTTTTTAAAAAAAAAAAAAAAGGGCAACACAAAATATGCCTTGTGTTTGAGCTGCTGAGCCCCGCTTGGTGTGCAGGAGCGCAGGACTAGCTGAAAGCATCTCTGGGAAGCTGGTGTTTCTCGTTCTCGGGGCCGTTACCACGGCACATGGCTAGAACATAAAACTAGTCATGTTAATGCTGACTTTCGTAGAGGTAAATACAGCAACTGAGCTGTAAGTACCTACTTTAAAAGTGCCTCTCCAATATGGAGTTCCCTCACTGCGGAGTGAGGGTCTGACCTTTGTCTGATGACCGCCCTGCTCCGGGTTTAACAAACGAGGAATGACTGAACTGTCGCTTGTGTTCAGCAGCCGCTCGGGCTTCCTCTGGTAGGGTTTCTTCTGGGGTTTGTCAGTCCTTTGTGTGATGACAGAACATCCAAGTATTTATTGTTGATGCTGGCGTTCTGCCTGCTGCTTGGCTTGCTTATCCCAGCAGCTGAGGCAGGTGGGTCTGGCACAGGAAGCTGAAGGTAGTGCTGCCTTTAAAGGTCAAGAGATCTGAAAAGAGGGTAAGTGTAGGCCCCTTGCAGAGAAAGCGTTATGCTTTGCTTTGGAAAAATCTGTGTGATTATATCCTTCAGGAAGGATTACAAAATGGGAAAGCTTGCTCAGTTACAACCTTCGTGATTTCACAAATATTGCTGCTGCCAGGTAGCATTGGATTTTCTTGTCAGTCCAGGTTCTTCAGTTACCGTTGAATACAAAATGGAGCGGTGTGGCTCAACGGTATGTGGAAACACCATGCATCAATTTAAAAACCTCGTGTTGGAGATTAAATTGCCCTAATGCACAGCGAAATGAAAGTATCGTTACACGCTTGGAGCTCTGCAGGAAGAGAACTCCAGTTAAAACACCCAAACCGCTGCTCACGCACGAGTGCTTACCGGAATGTGGGTGTTGCTGCCTGGTTCTGGATGTTAAGAGGCTATCTGTACAGTGCTTATCTTCACAAATAATTTTAGAAAGCTGTATAAAAATTGCTGTCTATCTATACACCCCGATGGGATGTGGGAGGCAATGAAAACACTTCCCCAATCTGGAAATGGGCTGTGGGAGGCTTCAGGTTTCCCACGCCGGTGGAGTTGTGACTCCACGAGTTGGGTCTGAAAGCCCCACTGGCTGGCTCTCGTCCTCTTGCACTGAAACAGGCAATCGAGACAGCAATAAGTACTCAGGTACTCGGGCTTGATTGCGCATCCTGTCCTTGGGTTATAGATTTATGTCTAGTTTAGTAAAGCAGGGCTGTCAGCCAGGGCGTGGGTTGGGATGAAATGCTGACGGCGCGGTGGGTTTTGGGCTGGGGACCAACAGGGAGAAGCAAGGAACGCAGCAGAGGTGGAGGGGCGGGTTGTGAGAGCGAGCTGTGAGGGAGGCTCTGTCGCTGATCCCGCATTCACACGGTGCTTCCCGAAGCGGTGGTGTGCGATTGGGGTGTCTGCAGGGCTCGGAGCCGTGTACCCATGCAAATATGTCCTGTATCACTGAAATGATGGCGAGGCTTTGGCAGAAGGAAGCCCCAGCCGAGTTACAGGGAGGCTGAGCGAGCTGAAGTTGGAGTTCCCTGTTGGTACGCTTCGGACACGATCCCCTGGGTTCCACTGCAGCGTTGGTGTGCTCGGTGGCAGCTGCGTTTTGCAGTGTTTGAGCCTGCTCCTGACACTTAATGAAACAGCCTGCGAGTAGTTTTGGGATCGCTGAAGCAGCTTGATGAAAACCCGCTTCTGGAAGGATAGCGCTTGGTTAGGTGACTGGTAATCACTGGAAATTCATCAGGTGATACCTGCCCGTACTGGTAACGACCCCTGGTGCCCACGACTCTGCGGGAACTAATTCAGAATGTGGAAGGATGGTCCAGCCGCATTTTTTTGTTGCCAGCACTAGCGCTTTGCCAGCAAGGACTTCTGCAGGAGCTGGAGGATGACCAGCACTTTCGCTTTATCCATGCTCTCAGCAACATTTGCTGTTACCAGCGTGGACCTGGGGGCTACTAAGTGCAGTGACAGACATTTCTCTTATTTTTTCTTTTTTCTGTCCCCAAGGCAAGTGCTTGCTGCAGTGAATTTGGCACCAATTCCCCTGCCAGCTAAGATTTCTCACTGTACGGTACCTTGCTTAGGACGTTCCATAGCAAACAGGATTTCCACAGATATTTGGGGTATCTTGGATGAAAAGCGTGCAGGATGAGACAGAGCTGTGGTGTGCTGTGCCTCAGCATCTTCTGCCTTTTCAGTCCGGAGGATTGAGATAGTGTGCATTTGTATTTGTCATGTTATTTGTGACAAAGTATCATCTGGGGTCACTAAATGCCGTCTCTCTCTCTCTCTCCTTAGCTGAAGCTTGAAGATCGCTCTGTGGTCCCTCGAGATGTGGTCAGACATATGAGCTCCAGCGTAAGTGCTTTTCTCTCTTGCCCCTTTTTGATTGTGACACTGCTGCATGGATTTGTAAGACTTGCCAAATGGCCTGAATGGAACTGAGCAGTAATGCTTTGAGCACCTTCTATTTTTAGTGTGTTTGATAGATCTAGCTGCATCCTTTGAAAATGGAATGCTGATAAGGCTGCCTCTCTACTGTTGCATATCTGCAAAGGTCTCCTGAGCAAACGAGCCTGATAATGTCAGGGAACGAGACAAAAGGCTTGTCTGTCCTGCCATCCTTCAAGTTTTGAATCTGTCCATTCTGAGATCTGGGGACTGCAGACCTGCTCTCCCACACCTGACAGGGAGGCCGGAGCGGAGGAAGACGGCATCACTGCCGTGTGCCTTCTGGTGTGCTGCTGCAGAGAATTTGGGGGAATGTTTTCAGGAAGACCTCTCAGTTTACAGTTGTCTCAGTTTAGAAGACAGGTGACTGCCAGGGGAAACCAGAGCCTCCCTTGGAACAGGGAATGTAAACCCCCCCACCTCCAAATTGCTATAATTTTGAAATTATGGGGCGTTCAGGCAAAGATATGGGGATAGGAATACCAGTTCTTTACTAAGAATATTGCAAACTACAGAGGTAATGGTACAGAGAAAAGAACAACAACAAACAAATAATCCCAGAACCTCTGACAGAGTTGGAATACGACCTGACTTGGGAACAGTCCAAAATAAGTCCAAATTAAAGTCCTCCTGGAGTGGCAGATGCGGCTCTGTTGGAGCAGAGATGATCCGGTAGAGGGGTTCCAAAAAAAGTCCTCCTCTATGGCGAAATGGCAGCGGCTCTGGCCAGCGCTCCTTGAGGGCCGCGTGGCGGGTCTGGCTCCAGGCGGTGGTGGCAGCGCAGGGTGACAGGGCAGGGCCGAGGTTCCAGCGGCAGCGGCTTTTGGCTAAGGGGGGGGG
>NW_009705516.1:24610-26506 GCF_000703405.1 Apaloderma vittatum | reverse complement strand
GACTGCCCCATCATTACCCCATGATTAACCCATTAACAGAAAGCACCCGCCCCTGGTTTTACAAGAAATGGAAATATCTTCCAACCGGTTTCAACAGATGAAAATAGAATTACATATTTTTGGTTACATATTGTAACCCAAGTCAACAGTGAGCACACTTCTGTCCGGTTTCTCTCAGAAATACAGCAAATCCCAACGCTGCTGAAGCATCCAGCACAGCTGGGTTGATGGGAAGTGGGCTGGTTCTTAATCAGCAGCCTATCTGGGTGCACCTCTTTCTGGGTGCTGTTTTAAGTCCTAGTCACTCTGCTCTAGTCGTACAGTGTTTGTGCCTGTCGGAGATGTGCGGATTTGGTTTGTGCGTAGGAATTCCTGAGACCGTTGTTCAGTATCGATGATCAGACGAGATGTGGTCTCTGCAGGAGCTTGGCTAGGTCGGCACTTTCTTGCCGTTGCTCACGCCTAACGTGTAACGCCGAGCCATGTGGCCTGCCGTGTGCACGCCGCCGTCTTCTCCTGACTTGCTTCCAGCACCGTGGCTACCAAGGTTGTGACAAGGCGGTGGCACCGCGTGGTGTGCAGCCTGCTGCGGGGACAGGCCAGGCCAGGCTCGGACCTGGGTGTTCTGCGTTGGCTTTTTGGGTTTTTTTAAATGAAGCCTCTTTTATCAATTAAAAAGAAGGTAAACCCACCCCTTTTTCACAGAATGTTCCAAAGAGAAGGGAATTAAAACTGGAAAGGCTAATTTGAAAAATGCTGAAAGAATATTTCCTTCAGAAATGTAATTGTTGTTTGAAATGGAAATTTGAAGTCAGTGTATCTTGCTAAAACTGCAGCTTTATGAAAGCGTTTCAATCAGAAACAATGAACAGCCAGTAGATGGAACTGTCAGCTGGTCCCACTGGTGTCCCTGGCACAGCTGGGCTCTGTGGGACATCCCTTTTCGCTCAGAGGGGTGCTCAGAGTCCTACCCCTCAACTGTTTGTGCTCTGAGCCTTCTTTAAGTCATCTTAAGCTTTCAGGACAGCAAGTTGTTCTCCTCTTGGCAAACACGGATGCGCTGTGTTTATCTGCTGTTTCCATACTCGTCAGAGCAAAAATTGGCCTCTCTGGCTTGCTGCTTGTGTATCAGTAGATACATGACCCAGCAATTGCTTTGCGTGCACATTTATTGTCTGTTTGCATGCTTAAACGCTGGCTTTTGTTTGATCATTTGTACTAGCAGCTAACACTTTATTCCATTATTTTTTAATTGATAGAATGATGAGAGTTTAACTCAATTTCTTCTCTGTTCAGAAACATGACAAATCTGAATGTGACTTGTACTTCATCTTACCTTCAAGTACATTTTAGATGTTCGTGGTAAATGACACAAGAAACCCCTTCCATCCCAAAGAAAACCTTCGCTTGTTAATCAGATATATTCCAAAAATTACAAGAGCGTTTAAAATAGAAAATCTGCAAGTGTCAGCCTGCCAAATCCAGGATGTGGGATGGCTGCCCTGCACCAGTTGGCCTGGCAAATGCACAATGTGGAACTTATTCTGTATTCACCACAGTCTCTTAGGGCTCGTTTTTAACCTTGAGCGGGAAGGACTTGAAATCCTCTGTTCCTCAAGAGAAGCGAGCTGACTCAAATCCATGTGCTTCTCATCGAGCACTGAGCACGGGAAAACACTGCTTCAGGGGGTAATGCATAAAATGAGATCATTTTTTCCGCATGCAGTTGGGCCTTTAAGTCTAATCCAGCTGGATGAGAAGTGGTGAAAATGAAGTGCATTTTTCCAGGTGGTACAGTAATTTGGGGGAGGGATCAGAATTAGGTCTGTGATCTGCCAGGCATCTGGAGTTTGTTGCTTCAGAGGGTGCCGGGCTCTGCCCTCCCTTTTAAGTCCA
>NW_009705516.1:13839-24579 GCF_000703405.1 Apaloderma vittatum | reverse complement strand
AATAAGGTTTTGGAGGAAAAGGCGGGTGGGAGTTGGGAGGTAGCGGGTTGAAGCCTGTGCTCGCTGAGCTGCTGTCCTCTCCGGTGGGTTTGCTGGTCTGCCTTAAAGCCTCGTCTCTGATGGGGAAGGAAGGGAATCACTTCTCTGTCCATTTGCTGCTTAAATATTGGGTATTCCCCACGGGATGCATGCCGTTAGGGCACCAGGGGCAGCAGGAGGGAGGTGTCCAGGGAGAGCACTGAGTGCAGGCGTGTGTGGAGCTTGAACCCACCAACTCCTCTAACAAAGACCAGTCGCCTTCCTTTTCCAGTTCTGCTGTTGGGGTTGATGGAAATTGGGTTTTGTAACAAAACTGTCAAGTGTCAGCTCCTGTAGTGGAAGCATCTAAGGAGGAGGCCGGGACAGCTGTGTTCCAGCAGGCTGAGGAGCTGTGCCCCAGCTGCAGGTCTGCCCTGGAAGGCAAGAGCCAGGCTGCCGCCACGCACTCCAGGACTGCAGCGTTCACGCTGCTACAGTCTCACGGAGTGATTCAGCAGAACCCCTCAGCCTGCAAATCTGCCTGCCCTGTCCCAGGCTAATGGTTCGTGTGACGCCAAAATAAACTCATAATAAGCAAAGGTTCAGCGGCAGGGGAGGGAGCAAAGCTGTGACTCAGCAGCCCTGTAGCTTCTGGGGCTGCTCACAACACTGATCTCTGCTTTCTTGGCCACAGATGGTGCTCTGTGCTCTGTGCTCGCTCAAGCATTTTGCCACTGGAAGGAGAAACAAGGTGAACTAAACACAGCATTGTTGCCCGTGGCTAGAAGCACCCAACTGTGCTAGATGGGAGGCAGGCACCTTCTCCTTGGGGAAACTGTCACTTAGAGAATGGGTGTTGCCGTGTGTCAGTTGTCCCAGTCCTGATTTTGTTCTTTCACCATCAATAAAATAGAGGATTTAGGCCCAGAGACAAGATTATCCGCAGAAACCGCAGGTGTTGGATTGCATCGTATCTCAGAGCTGCTGTCGTGCTGGCTGCTGATAAAGGAAAAATTAATTCTGAAATGCTCAGTGTAGGGCGAGGAATTTGTTTCTTGAGGGTTTTTGGTTCTGACTACTAAGCAATCTAAAAGACAGGGCCTGAACTGCAAAGCCTGGGCAGAGGATGGACTGGGCGTACTTAATTTAACTTTATGTGGAGGAAAAGCCGGGTAGGTGGCTGTGCTGTAGCCTGCGGAAGCTGTGGGTTTGCTGGGCAGGTGCCAGTTGCTACTTCTGAACAGGCCTGGCTCATCCTACAGCTCAAACCGTGCTGGCAGCAGCTGTTGTAAAGGTGGCATCATTCTGGCAAAGCCTGTTCAGGTGAGAGCTACGGTACGGCTCTGCTGGGCTCTTTCCTGGCAGCCCGTGCAGGTTCAAGCTGCAGCCTATGGCGAGGGAGCTGTAGCAGGGAGAGGCTCCCTCTGGGGCTCTGCCAGCCCTCCTGGCCGCGCTGGCACGGCTCCGTGCGGGGCAGGACCCACTCCCCTCGTCGCAGCCTTCTCGGGGGCCCGCAGGGGTTGTGATGGGAGGAGCAGGACTTGCAGCAGGCAGGTGGAAAGCAAGCCTGAGCAACCTGTCCAGGGGTTCACCTGGGCTGTGGGTGTCCGCAGGGTGCCTTTGCTCCAGCTGCCGGTCCCCAAGGTGAGACTGGCCCAGTGGAGCACCAGCAACTCCTCCACTCCCACAGGGGCTGCCCATGGCCAAGTGAGAGCCTTGAATAAATGCTTCACGTGGCGGAGAGAACAACATGCTTAGAAGTGGGCTGAGCAAACAAGTCTACTTCTCACAGGGTATGAGCCCTTCGAGTGTTGCGCTCAGGTCCTGTTGGAGCAGAGATAAGGACGGCTTCCGAAGCTGCTGCTAGCAGGGCATTTGTCATGCTGGCCCTCAGTCAGCTTTTATAATGGGCTTGTGCTCTTTCCTAAATAGGAGTATCGATTGTCCCAGCTGTCAGGAGGCCAGGGCAGCTGCCGCATGTGACAGTGTTTGGGTTAGCAGCTCTTCCTTGCAGGCTTCCACCATATGTGTGAGCAACATGCACACTGTGTGCTCCCGGCCAGACTAGCCCCAGACGGCGCTCGACCGCATGCATTGTTTTCTTGGGGACGAAAAGGTTAAAACTCTGCTAAAATGTGAGAGATAATGACAACCATCTCATAATTGGACTAGCTGTAAATTACCTGGCTCAAAAACTCACTAATGGTACCAGGTTTGGGTTTGGATTTTTTTTTAGTATGGCAGCAGGCGAAGACCATTTATAATGTTCTGCAAAATCAAGCTTTCCATGAGAAGTCACAGATAGCTTTAAAGAATTTGTTCTGAGGGTTGATGATCTACCTGATCTCTTCTGCCTCTGCTGACTCAGGGCAGTACCTGCGGGGTGGTCCTATGGAGCTGCAGAGATCTGAGGTTGAATAGACCCAGGGAGCCAGGCAGATGTTAAAGCAAGTAAACACTAAGCACCTGACATTGGGTGGTCTTATTTGACCAGATGCAGGAGTCTCTGGGCTGCTGCTTGAGCAGCCATTGCAGAATTTATCCAGAAAGAAGACACTACAGGCCTTCAATGGTGATATCGCCTTATGAGTTGTCTTAGGGTCTTGTGAAACGCCCCTTCATGACAAGGACCTGAAGGGTAAGAGGGGTTTAGTCCTGAAAGTTTACTTGACTCCGTGGTTCTGATTTTTACATGGAGCACATATGTGTGTATGTAGGACCTTCCACGGGCGATAAACTCTTTCTCTTCTGCTTTTTCAGGACAGCCAGTGTGGAACTGTAATTGATGTCAACATAGAGTGTGCTGTGAAGCTGGTAGGAACCAACTGCATCCTCTACCCTGTCAACAGCAAAGACCTGCAACATATCTGGGTGAGAACACGGCCACAATACTCCTGGGAGCCAGGACTTGGTGCTTCGAAGGGATTTTTGGAGGCTGTGTTTCAAGTAACACACGCAAGGGAAGCGTCCGTATTGTGCAAGATGCATCTGCAGATTGGTTTTATTTTAAACTTACTGCAAGCTTGCTCCCTGGGAGAGGATGATGCAGCATCACCTCATCTCCCCATCTGTTCTGTGTTTCTGATCACATTGCTGAGACCAAATTGACTCGAAGGGCTAGGCTGACATTAAATTGTGGTAGAACTTCTGTGCTGGGATGGGCTGATGTGACACCTGCTTGGGGCACCCCCATGACAGTGACACAGAGCTTTTGAGCTGCCATATCATTAGTGTTTAAACAGGCTGTAAAAGTGCTGAGATATGGGTCGAGCATCTTTCTGTTGAGCTGGAACAGTCTGAAACCATATCTGGTCCTCCCTCCCGAGGGGGTGGGTGGTTTCCAGAGAGCAGGTGAGACAGGATTTTATCACTCTTTTTCCTCTGAGAAAAAGATCATTTGGGAGTGAAGAGCGGGAGGAGTGTCACAACCTTTCTCAGCAAAACAGCCTGTGGAAAGGCAGTGTGATTCAGGCTTCTCTGGGATGGAAAATTAGTCTCAGTGATAAAAATTAAGTGTTAGTATTAACTGAAGGCAAGTGCCAGTATGGCTCTGCTTTGCAGAGCACCTCTTGAACAGAACAGGACACTTAAGTTTAAAGATCTGAGGAAGAAAAGTCCCAGAGCTGTTTAACTGGAGAATCCAGGCCATGTGCTGGCTGTCAGGCAAACTCTTCAATGTGCATTAATTCCAGTTTACAGCGAGATCTGCGGTTGCTGTCGTATGTCCCTTTGAGAGTGTGATCTAGTCTGCTTTGTGTGAAGACTTAACGGATGGCTCAAAGTACACCGGTTAATATTTATAAAGTTTGTTTCCTGTTTTCTCCGTAGCCTTTCATGTATGGGGACTACATTGCCTATGACTGCTGGCTGGGCAAGGTCTATGATTTGAAGAACCAGGTCATCCTCAAGCTTTCCAATGGAGCCAGGTACTTGGTTCTGTTGAAGACTATCCCCCTTGGCCTTCACAGTCCATATCAATTTTAAGAGGATTTGAAACAGACTGGGCTTCATTCCGATAAATTATCTGCCTGCACTGTCTTCAGATGGAGAGTAAGAATACAACTTGCTCTGAAAACTTTGGGATTCATTGGAAAAGCTGTTGCTGGAAGGGGGCAATCCCAGCAGATCAGTGCTCCAGAACTAAAGCATGTTGGTCTCTAAACCGTGCTTTTCCTTCGGAAAACCAGCCGGTTAAGATGGATTGCTATTCCAGACCTTTTCTCAGTAGGAGAGCCTAACTTCACGGAGATGCAGGGAGGATTCTTACCTTAAAAAATGGTCCTTGAAAATGTAGAAACTTGCAGGCTAGTGAATTTTATAAAAGATGAAATAGCAGCTCGAGATTGAATAGCTTTGCTTTTTCACTGTTACTTGCAGCTGGATTAGGAATGTTTTTTTCAATGAAGACATAATCCAAAATCTGATCTCAAGGGAGAGGTTTAACCAGAGATATTAAAAGAAATATCTGGTTGACTTATTTTTGCAAAGCCAACAGAAGGATCTGAATTCCGTTCCTTTGCATGTCAGGCAGTTACTTGTGAGCTGAAGCCCCTATGAATTCACTACATTCACTCTGCTGCTGAGGGTGTCTTGTCCAACGAACTTTTTTTGTTGATGCACGGGAAGGAAGGCACCAGTGGATGGCCAAGAGGCTTGTGGGCCTGGCAGCTGGGGAATACCCCATCTGTCTTGTCAATTGAGTGTTGACATTGATGTTTAAAAAACCCCAAAAACGCAAATGCACAATTGCGCAGCCAGCTCTGAGAAGCAAGTAGTGCGAGAGCTATAACAGATGATTGGTGAACGCATCTGTGATTTCGACTGGTTAACTGTTCAGGCTGGGAGGCTTTTACGCATGTGTTAAACTGGGGATAAAAAATAGCTACGCTTCTCTACCTGTATCGCCAGCAGTGCCTGGTGCCATTTAAAACCTTGCTTGGTGTCTGTTACCAGCTCGTGCAGAGCTGTGTAAAATGAGGTGACAAAATCTCTTCCTAACGAATCGTTTGAAATCCCACCAGAACTCCCTGTGGAAATGAAGCTCTTACCGAAGCGAGTGTACCCAAACTGCCTCTGTGAATAACAAAAGGGGCCCTTTGCAGCAGACAAATCTTGTCCAGCACCCTGAATATTACTTAATTATTGTTTTTAATGTTTTGAATGGAACTCTTAGATACCAGGCAGTGCTTCTGTAGCTTGTCTCTAGGCAGGGACACACCGCTGGGCACAGGGACAGGCCTGCTCAGGTGGCGCCACTTAATTTGATGCCATTTGCCTTTGGGGTGGATGGCTCTGGAAATGTCACCATGTCTCATCTGTTTTCCAGGTGTTCTATGAGCACAGAAGACGGAGCCAAGCTGTATGATGTTTGTCCTCACGTCAGTGACTCGGTGAGCTTCTGGTTCTGCTGAGAGCCTTTGATCATTTTGTAAGCTCTTTGTGCAGGAGGGAGGGAGAAAGCAAAACTATAGGCAGTTATCAATCCTAGAAACTAAACGATCCACCACAGCTGAAAAAGCACTTCACTAGATCTTCACTTGAAGTAAGTGTAAGGGGATGTAGCTTAAAGGTAATGCTAGTAATGAGTAGGTTTTGAGGAGGTGTTACAATTAGTGTATCCAACTGCTTTCTTTGCAAACAACTTGCTTAATGTGCAGTCAGATGGCTGATGTCAAGGCAGTTCTCTGCCTGCTTGTTCCATCCGTACGTGCTTGAAAAGGCTCTTACTCCATTTGACACGATCAGAATGGTTCCCCTTCTGGAAAAGGGCATGTTGTTTCAAGGGTGTTCTGCTCGAAGCACGTTTCCAGATCATGTAAGAACTCTCTTGTTGCTGTCGGCGGTCGCATTCTCCGGATGGAGACCTGCCACCATACTGGCATTTTCCAAATCACGTGTTGGGGAAGGTTTTGCTGTTTTCTGGGTGAAAGAATTCCCTGTGTGACGATGGGATCTAACCTCTCTCACCTTCAAAGGTTGACGGCAGCTTGCTTGTTCTTCTCAACAGCATCGGTAGGGCCTCGCTGCGCTCCTGGCAGCAGCACTGGGAGTTGACGGAGAATGGCGTGTAATTCTTAAGAGCTCGCAGTGCAGGCAGCCCGTATCCTTCCCAGCCTTCAAGGCAGAGGTCCCTTTGATCTAAAACTGTGCTTCTGTTAAACTTTGAGGTCTGTTTCTTGAAGAGTAAGTGGAATGTAAGTTTAATAGGATGTGCTGCTGTGATTTTTCTCCTTCTGTACAAGAGTGGTCTGTGGCTAGATGTTCTCTGTTATCTTAGGCTCCGCTACTTTGCGTCATGCTGTACAGTTTCTGCTTGCTAAATGGGTGTTGTAGAAGCATCCAGCTTCTGGCTACCCAATTTTGAGATACCTTGTTTTGAGTCAGGCTGCCTTCAAAGCGTATGTAGTCCTCTGGAGACTTGTGGTTTGGTCTGAAACATGAGTTGTCTCCAGTGTTACTCTTGATACTGTACTCAGAATTGCTGTGTGTTAGATCCTTACCTGATTTAGGTCTTGTCACACTGCTCTTATCCTTTCTGAAAAATAACAAGACTTGATAGATACAGTTTTGTGCTCACTATTTTATCTACTCTAAACTGTCCGCCCCCACATTCTGAATCTTCAGCTCATCAAGTCACTCTAAATATCAGTGGGAAAGAGCTCTAGGAAAGCAGTTGGTGTGTTTACCATCCTGTTTTGTTTTCAAAGAACTGTCGTGTTAACTAATCCACCTAATGCAGGAATAGTACTTACAAACTTAACTGAATGAGGAGAGAAGTGAAGGAGAGCATCCTCTGGCTCCGAAAGCTGTATGTGCTTGAATTAGATCATGGAAAAGAGATGGGTGTCCTTGCCCAGGACTCAGCCCATCTTGGCTGCCTTGTTGCTGAGAACATTTGTGTGGAAATGGGAATCTTTTGGGTTTTGCAAGTACCTCTGCTTCTCCCCCCCTGAGTCACAGTCCCGTTCAGATGTGTGACAGAGCAGGTTGCTATAGGAACTGCCGGGATGATTTCAGGAGAGGAATGAGCTTTAGGAGATGGGGAACTTGTGGGGCTTTATGGTTCATCTTACTGCTCACGAATGAAAGAAGAGAAATGCTGGAATGTTGGAGTCCTTCATGCTGTGTTTTCCCCCTCCCGTTCTCCCACAGGGTCTCTTCTTTGATGACTCGTATGGCTTTTATCCTGGG
This sequence comes from Apaloderma vittatum, assembly GCF_000703405.1. Taxonomy (NCBI): domain Eukaryota; kingdom Metazoa; phylum Chordata; class Aves; order Trogoniformes; family Trogonidae; genus Apaloderma; species Apaloderma vittatum. The sequence continues at coordinate 17,370 of NW_009705516.1, read as the reverse complement.
CAAGTCCTCATTGGGCCTTCTAAAGTCTTCTCCAGCGTGCAGTGGCTCTCGGGTGTGAAGCCTGTTCTGAGCACGAAGAGCAAGTTCAGAGTGGTGGTGGAAGAGGTAAGGACTGAGAAGCTGACACATGGCCACCTTCTGCTTTGAATGGTCCCGGGCTGGCATTTTGGAGCAGAGTCAGCTTGCCATGGTAACCTTCCAAGAGCGCTCTCCCTGTGGCTGTGTTCTTCTGAGGTGACCAATTTCTCATTGTGGACTGACAGGACTTCTGAGCGTGGTTTGAGTTTTCCTCCCAAGGGTCCCTGCTGGCACCCCGTGGGGCGATCGCGTGCCAGTGCACTTAGAGGCCAGTACTGCTGATCGTTAGGATAGTAGAAGCACTTCTTCCATTGAAACTTAATGTCACGTGCTATCCAAAAAGGGAGAAATGTTGCAGACTCTTTGAAAGAGGGAGCAGCTCCAAGTCCATTAGCATGTGTCTTTGTGACATTGGGCCACTGATTTGTACATATTATAGCTTCCTTCCCAAGCCAGCTGTCATCTTTCTTGAGTTTAAAAACTAGAGAAGCTCTGGATGTTGCCAAGAGCTGTGCTGTGGGAGCACTGCGGTGGTCCTGAGTGTGGTGAAACTGCACTTGGTCATCTTAAATACTAAAAGCAGATTTGCTGCCTTCCTGTGCTTAAACGTTCGGATCCCAGATACTGATCTAGGAAGAAAGTCTTTGAAAAATTAAATTGCCTTCTTTCTATTTATATTGTAGGTACAGGTGGTAGAACTAAAGGTTACTTGGATCACTAAAAGCTTCTGTCCTGGAGGTACTGACAGTGTGAGCCCTCCTCCCTCAATAATCAGCCAGGAGAAACTGTCCAGGTGAGATCCGCTGAAAATTCTTTTTCACTCCCAGCACCCGGGCCCTGCAGAGCCTATGAGTGACGTGCCTACCGACTGATTAGCCACAGCGCTGCTGTTTCCAGTGGGCTTTTCCTGCTTGTGCGCCCTTATGTTGCGGAGCTTTAAAAAAGTGGGAGAATAACTTCCAAATTAGATTAGCGTACCCTTGAGTTACCACTACAAGGGCTAGCATCCCACCAGCTACGCGCAGCTGAGAAGTACAGAGGAAAGCAGTATCTGGCAGCATCTTGCTGCTTCTGTCCTTCCGCTTGTGTCTGGAGCAGGCTGCCTCCTTTAGCTGTGTGTGTCCTGCTCTGTACCCGGGCTGTGCTGCAGGAACATCTGGTGCCCTCTGCAGGCGGCAGCTCAGAAATGGGCTGGACAAAAACGGGGAAGGAAAAGCCGGATGAGTGATAGCACAATGCAGTGTGGTTCCTGCCTGGAGTCCATAAGCTGGAGGAGAGCAGCTTTCAGATGGCAGCAAAAAAGAACGCCAAACCACTGCTGACCTCAGATGTCTCTTGGGAAGTGTCCTTGGGAGGGGGAGCTAGAGGGAGAGGAGTTTCTGGTGTCCCACCCAAACTCTTTGTATCCTCACCCAGTCCCTGGTGAGATTCCCACTCCTCCTTTACAATTGTGTGCCTGGAAAATATTGGGTGTGGTGTTAGCTTCTGTCACCCCAGCAGAAGTGCCATTGGCCTGAGGTCATGCCAGCCTTGTGAAGGCCCTTGTCACTGCTGGGGTCTGCTACTGCTTTTGCACTTGGCTTATGTCTCTCTTCCTGTTCTCCCAGGGTAAGGCGTCTGGGGTGCTTCGACCATGCCCAAAGGCAGCTTGGGGAAAGGTGCCTCTATGTGTTCCCAGACAAAGTGGAACCCGCAAAAATCACCTGTGAATGCCCTGAGAGGAACTGTGTCCTGGGTGAAGGATCAGTTGCCAAAAAGGTGAGTTGAGGAGTCGAGGGAAGTGTTGACTTCTCCAAGCATTTCTGGCTGCTGTGACTTTTAAAGCAGAAACCTTCCTGGTAATCATGTGGTCTGAAATGTGACTCCTGAAGTGGTTGTTGTAAAGAGTAATGGTTTGTTTTTGCCAGCAGTGAAGTTACCTTGTACAGCAGCATGACTGCACTGGGTGAGGCATGCAGCTAATGCCAGGAAAGAGCATGAACAGGACCTTGAACACTGAAGTGTCACCTTGCAGGGGTCAGGCTGTGTCGGAGCTGGTGTGCCCTGACAGCCGGGGCTGTTAGACACATGTCGTTTCCATTAGCACGACCTCGGGTTTCTCAGGGAGCTGAACTGTTCTGTTAAATCCTCGCTGCAGTGAGACAAGAAGGCAGTCTTTGCTTCCTAGGCCAAATGAGTCACGCGACGGTTTCTACCTGCTGGCTGCAGAGCAGCGGTGTCCCTAGAATAACAGGATGTTGTCAGTGTGCACGGTGACCTCCCTGCATAGCTGTGTCTGTTACGTAGATTAACTTGTGCAGCCTCCTTCCGTAACAAAAAGTTCAGAACATGCTTAAAATAGCCACAAGGAGCAAAGCTGGCTTTCCTTGGACGAGTCCAGTGCTGCTCCGGAGTCGAGCAGTGGTCAGGTAATGGTTTGCCGATCTGGTGCGGGTGAGTGTGCAGAGGCCCACGGGGTGCTGTTTTCCTGCTGGTTGCCCAGGTTGGAGGGCAGCTTGTGGAGTGTACAGGCACGCTGGCTGACCCAGGTCTGCTCTCTCTAGGTGAGGCGGCTGCTGAAGAAGCAGATAGTGAAGATCATGTCATGTTCCCCGGAGTCTCAGAGTACCAGTGAAGCCCCTGACAAAGAGCTTACTCCACCTGCTGACCAAAAGTCTGAAGAGCCTGGCTCGAAGTGTGAGCTGGATGACTCTTCCAACAGTGCACCGAGTCCTGGGGAGAGAAAGGAGGAGCAGCCTGAAGAACCGGAGAAGGAGAAAGGGGGAGCAGCAGCACGACAGCAGCAGCCTCCCTTTCTGCTGAAGGATGAAGGTTCGTCTGACTACCGGCTTCAGTCCATGGAGCAAGATGCTGACGATGAGGCAGCTGATGACACTGATGACACTAGCTCTGTCACCTCCTCTGCTAGCTCCACTGCCTCATCCCAGAGTGGCAGCGGCACTGGCCGTAAGAAAAGCATCCCTCTTTCCATCAAAAACTTGAAGCGGAAGCACAAGAAGAAGAAGACCAAGATTTCGCGAGAGTTTAAGCCAGGAGACAGGTGAGTTGGATTTCAAAACCTGCATATGCTTGCTGAAACCTCCCTTAGCAAAGTTCTTGGATATTAAACCATCTTTGCGGCTTGGAGGACGGTGGCCTGCCTCGTGGTAAGGTCCAGCCTGGCAGGTAGTAACCGGCAGCGATTATCTGGTGATGACTGTGCGGTGGCCCGTGTGAAATCAGCTTGGGCTCGGTCCAGCTTCTGATGAAGCTGGGGCCACGTGACGTGACACTGATGCTATTCTATTTCAGCGGTGCCTCGAGGCATCAACAGAATATCTGTGCTGCGCTAGGCTCGGCACCCAGACAAAGAGACAGGTGAATAAAGATCATACAGCTTAAACACGGCGCTAATTGGTTACCTCATTGGCAGCTTCTGCAGGGAGGCTGAGGGGCGACCCCGCTCGTCGGGAA
>NW_009705516.1:3041-13808 GCF_000703405.1 Apaloderma vittatum | reverse complement strand
ATGAGCAGCTTACCCTCAGAGCTGTCCCCGGCTCAGCACGGAGATCTGTGCTGGCGGGGCTTTGCTCTGCAGTGGTCTCCGTTACCCTTAGCCTGCTCTGAAGAGATATTGGCAACTTTTTGGCAGCGGTATGCGTTTTACGGTGGTTTTTAATGAACAGAGTACACTCCTTGAGAGCCTTGGAGGAAATGATTTCAGTAGCTTGGGGGAGGGAGCAGTGCATGTATGTGCCCATGTCTGGGTAAAACTGGTCCTCAGCAGCTTTTAGCTTTTACCTAATTTGAGAGTTTGAACTTTTCAGGAGATGCAAAGACATCTGACAGCTGGCTGACCTGTCTTACTGCCTTCCCTGGGCTGCTTAGTTGTATACAGATCCTGCATCAGAAATGAACTAGTGCAAGATAATACATGAGAATCCTCCCGAAAAAGTGACATTATCAGGATTCAAGGGACCCAGTAGTTTGAGAATGTCACGAATTTCATTTGCATTTTGTTTAGGTGTTTTAGCTTTGCACACGTGCAAGGAGAGCTCGTTTAGTCCTTGTGGGTTTGGAAGAAATTGAATTTGAAGGTCACAAACCTCAAGCAGAGCAGTATTCAAGTGAGAGAAGAAATGGGAGCATGTGATAGAGTTCTTAGGAACTGATTCTCAGCTCACTTTTCACTTCTCGGTCCCCTGCTGAATGCCTCTATTTCATTAAATGTTTCATTAAGGAGAGCTTAGCTGATAAACCTGGTAGCTTTCTGCAGCATACAGGCAGCGGGGAGAAATCCCTGTGACACCACGAGATTCCGGTGCTGGGTCTGGGCAGCTCTGCAGAAGGAAATGCCGAGATCAGGTGTTGGAACACTTGGCAGAGACAATCACATCACAGAGGGAAAGAAACAGAGGCTTTTTCAGCCACAGAATGTGAAGACCTCAGCTGATACTTTAAAGGGTGCCTGTGGCAGCTGGTCACAGCTTAGTGTGAGGCATCTTCACTGTCTGAATATTCCCACGGAGCTGGGGAAGCCAGCAGTAGGTGCTGCCAGGCACCGCGGAGAAGTGCAGTGCGCATGGGCTCGCTGCCGTGAAGTCGCCAGATCTGATGTGTCAGCTTGGGAGCGTCTCTGGCTCCGGCGCACGGTTCCACCGCCGGTGAGTGGCCTGCTGCAGCTCTCCAGGCAGCTCACAGACCTCTGGTTGTTTTTTAGGGAGGATGTACAGGGATTTTTACTAACGTCAGGTTGTGATTTTTGCTTGTGAAGCAGCACAAGCTGCACTGCAGACAGGACTATGTTATTTCCTTGGTAGGCTGCCTTTTCCCCCCCGCCCATCCTCAGCTGCACATGCCCCCGCTTCCCCCAGGAGCCACCCGTTGGCATGTCACCCACCACTCTGACGAATATCCTCCTCTGATAATTTCTACTGTTGAGTGCTGGCCCTACTAGAAACTTTGTATTATTTCCACTGAGTAATATTTCTCTGACATTCGTAAAAACAGTGCTGGAGGAAAACAGTTGTATTTGCCTATTGTATCTTCCTTATGGTTTGACTTGAAACCAACATAAATGCAGCACTTGTGTTATGTCTGGAAGGCTTGGCCAGCAAAATAAAGACAAAATTTAAAATCGGCATGGAATTCAATTTGTTCTGTGCTGTAGGAGGCACGAAAATGATGGAGGACTCATGAGAAGAGCCTGTCCAGCTAGACTGCAGCTCTGTCCCTCCTGCCCCCAAGCATCTTGTCTCTTCAAGCAGCTCTGTCAAGCCCCACAGCGCAGTACCAGCATGTGGTCCATTGTTGCGCGTTTGCGTTTCATTTCTGAGCTGCAGAGACACACATGGGTGTGTTTGAACAGCTGGGGAAGAGACTTGTCTCTTTTAAACAAAATCCTTTTGCTTTACCCACATTCAATATGTTGCCTTTTTTTTTTTTCTTTCTTTTTTTTTTTTTCTGAAATGGATGCTGCTTTATCTTTCTTTCCAGTCCCATGCTGCTAGCATCAAAGACCTCTCAGAGCCACCAGGCTAGAAGGTGCTTCAGCAGAGATCTTCACTTTCAAAGTGTTTTAAGATCCTGTTGTACCTCTGCCAGTGGTAGAAAGTGGGTGCTAGTAGATGTTAATTTGCTTGGCTACGCATAGTAAAAGTGAGCTCAGCACCAGCTCCGTGGAAAGTAAGTCCTCCTGTGATGAAAAAAAGTCCTCCTGTGTAGCACCTGTGGTGATTGGGCACCTGTCAAACCAAAGCCTGCTGCTGTGCAGCTGCTGCTGGCACTAGATGGGGGGCCCTGACTTGCTCCCCAGCCCGCTCATCTGCCTCTGCCTCGGTGTCGCCGAGATCCGGCTTGGTGCCTCCTGTTGGCAGCATCATGGTCTGGTTGTGCTCGTGCACGTTCCCTCTGGCAACTCGTTGCCTTCCTGTGTTCCCAGGGTTGCTGTGGAAGTGGTGACCACGATGACTTCGGCTGACGTGATGTGGCAGGACGGCACCGTGGAGACAAACATTCGCTCCAACGAGCTGATTCCAGTCCATCATCTGGACAACAACGAGTTCTGCCCTGGGGATTTTGTGGTGGACAAAAGAGGTATTGGGTGTCAAAACAGTGCTCTTCTCAGGGGACAAACATGCTCTTAATTGCAAAGTAGTCTTCAATCTGGATCCCTTAGCGTGTGTTGTAGCCGTTTCTGTGGTGGCTGTTAGTAGTGCTCACTTGAGGTAGGTGCAAGAGCCTAACAGGGAACCAACAGTGGTTCGCCTGACTTAACACGAATGTCAGCAGAGAACCATTATTTAAATACCAAAGTTGAGCTATGACAGCAGGCAAGATGTGGAAGGAATAAATGCTGTGGAGCAAAGCTAGGATTCTCAGTATTTCTGTAGAGTAGAGGTGGCCCGCCTTCCCCTTGAAAGTGCAAACGGCTCTGTGCTCTCTCACAGAAGAAGGAAGAAATGAACAGCTTGCCTCAGGCTGCCTTCTCTGTATGGCTTATCTATCCGTTTTTCTTGGAGGATTTTGGGACCCAGAAGCATCTTCTTGCATCCTTTTTCTTCACCAAACCAATCGGCGATGCTAGGGAGGGTCATGGTACAAGTTCAAGGAGACTTAGAGCTTTTGCACATGAAATATTGATGGCACACCATCTGGCTCTCAGCTCCTTTTCTAGCAGGCTTAGACCCTCCGGAGTGGGAAGCAACAAGATATGGTCAGCTTGGGAAGAGGGAAAACTGGTTTGACAAAAAAAGATGCAGTTTTGCGAGGGCATTTCTGATGAGTAGTAGTCTGACCAGTCTTGTGGGTTAGTTTGGCCTCTGGGAATTTATTCCTCTGTCAAACATACTCTCTGAGCAGTCTGAGATGCCTGCAGTTCCTTGCATCCCTCTGCTAAGGATGCCAGGAGGTGGATCCTTGTCAGCCAGATAAATCTGAAAGATGTCTGGATACCAGTGTGCTGGGGAACAGCCCAGGCCCAGCTTCGATGCTGTTGGATCCCTGACGCATGCGTACATACACACTTATGTTCCTGCCTGCCTTCTGCCTTCAGTTGTTCAGTTCAGTTTTCCAGAGGAACAAAACCAGTGAGCTTGGCAGTCAGGGTTATGCTCAGGTTGCTCTTGGCCAGCCTGTCCAGAAACTCTGACAGTTTTGGTGCAGAGCTAATTTGGAGAGCAGAGCACTGAGGTGACAGCGTGTTTTCTCTCAGTGACAAAGCTCAAAAGCAGTCCAATGCACCATAATATTACTTTATCATCACTCTGTGCCCCAATAAAGTGCAGCTCATTAGCTGAGTACAATTGTAAGCGTGTAGGAAGAACTGTTTTTCCTTATGCCATTCACTAAAGGAAGGTTTGAGCCATGAGAGCCTGGGAGCTGACAGCCTCAGCTGCTGCGCGAAGCCTGCTCTCCTCCACTTAACTTGTCTGTTTTCCTTCCTGCTGTTGCGACCAAAAGCTCAGAGCTCCCAGGACCCCGGGTTGTACGGAGTCGTGCAGTCTGGTGACCATATTGGCCGTACCTGTGTGGTGAAGTGGTTCAAGTTGAAATCCAGCGGAGATGATGTGGAGGTAAGTCCAGGAGCCAGCACCTGTTGGAACCAGCTGAGAGAACACGGCCACAAAACAGCACGAGCTTCACAAATACGCACAGATAAGCCTGGGAGTCGGCTCTCCAGTGCAGTTTGTCCTTGAGGATGGAACAGCAATATGCTTTTGGGCCTGGGAGGCTTAGCTGGAGGTGTTGTCGCTTCACATTTGTAGATGCCTGCAAGGCAGCAGAGACCAAGCAGAGGGTTTACATCCCATAGTCAGCATCAGACTCTGGTACTGATGGAGGTTTTGCTGCAGTTGTCACAGACAGTTGATTTCTTGAGTTCACTATGAGAATTTTTTCTTCTCCCTTTTTTGTTGGCTTATAGAGAACCAGTCTCTTACGTGTTACCCTGCTTGCCTCTGCCAGGCACTGTTGCTTACAGCCAGCCCAATGCCTTTTTCTCGGGGCTTGTGGGAGCGCTGCGTTTTGCAGAGCCTTGGTACGCTACAGCCTGGCTGCGGATGAGAGGGGGACTCAAGCCACACCAGCCTGTTTCTGCCTTAGGGCGGGAGATCACGTTGTTGTAGCTGAGCAGAGCCTTTTACATCCAGAAGCAGAACATGGCTCTGGCCTCGGGCTGTGCTCCGTTTGACCTGTTTCTCATTATTTGTGGGCTCCTAGCTCTCTTCCTCCAGGAGAAATCAAAGGAAAGATATGTTTCCCGTTAATTGACAGGTTTTTTTGGTCAGATGCTTCCTGTTGCCTCGGATCACTTCAAAAGTAAACCCTTTAGGCCCCAATGAACTGCTTTGAGGAATCTGAGTGTTCCGAAGGGAATAAAGTGTTGTTCTTGCATGTCTCATGATCCTAGTGATGTGGAACCTGAAGTAAAGGTGAGGGTGAGCAGGTGAGATGGAGTATCTGGTTCCTGTGCCTCGATTGATGTGCTGCAGGGTGAGGTGACAAGACAGGACGTTAGCAGCTACTTGTGGGCTGTTGGAGCCACTGAAAATTGGCAAAATGTAACACAAAGTACTTTTAAGCATTGGAGGTGTGCTCTGAAGGTCAGTGCAGCATCCTGGGGCTGACATGTTTGCGTTCTGTCTCCGATGCAGCTGATCGGGGAGGAGGAGGACGTGAGCGTGTATGATATTGCTGATCACCCAGACTTCCGCTTCCGCACTACTGACATTGTGATTCGCATCGGCAACTCAGATGGAGCTGCAGCCAGGGAAGACGAGGTAGGTTGTGGGCAGTTATGTGGCTGTGTTGTCACCAGGTATTAGTGGAGACACTTGAAAGAGACCGTAGAAGGGCCCTAGACTCCCCCTGGGTATCCTAAACAACTCGTCTTGCTAGTTCTGTGTCAGTGTCCGCTGCTGTCATGAGTAACTTGGAATCTCTGAAGTCTGGTGGAGATGTAACCTTGAAGTCCTTTGACCTTGGTGACAGAGTCTATAGCAGAGAAGGAGCCAAGTTGAGAGAGGAATCAAACGTATGCCTGAGAGTTTTTGATAAAACTCTTGCTTAAGATTTCAGAGCAACTTCTAATATGAGGATATTCTGTTTACTCCTGAGCAAGAGTGAAGGTGGATTTGTCATTAAACCAGTTTCACTTGGCAACAGTAGACTGAGGTTCTGGTTTTCGTCCAAGTTATTATGTACGTGTTAATTCTATTGAGCTGGTTGATCTCCTGGGGAGGAAGAGGGAACAATTTACATGGTAGAGGATACGCTCTTTGCCAGGAAACAGGCTTCCTTACTGTGCAGGGAACACCTCCAGCTTTTGAGACTGCTGCCCTAAGAAAGGGTTAAAAGGTATAGTGTGGCTCTCATGGCGGTTCTGGTTTCAGCAGCAGCATCGAGAAACACATCCGAGCTTGCTCAGCTGACCTAAATAACCTTCCAGGGCAAGATCCTACTTAGGGTGCACGCCCTGTGCCAGCCAGGACTTGTCTATTGAGGCCAGGGACGTGGGGTGCACGATGACACCCCACTAGAGGGCAGCCCTATGCCGGGGAAGTTCCCGTCCCCTTGCTGGCACAGCCCCAGCCCCGCAGTGCTCCTACTCCTCATCAGAAGTCAGGATCTGCTGCCAGAGCAGCCCTCCTGGTCCCCTGCTCCTTCCAGGAGGGGAGGTACTGGCTCGCTCTCTGTGGCAGTGGTGTGGGGTTTCTCTTGGAAACCCTACCTGGGGGATTCTTCTCCCCTCTGCTGTGGGACCCTGGGACTCCTGCCACTTCTGCAATCATTGCTTTAGGTGGGTCTCCAACCTGCTTCTCAGAACCTTCCTTCTGCACTGAAACGCCTGGGAAAGAGAAGGGATTGACAAACTGCTCTTGTTTCCACAGCCGTCGGTCGGACAAGTGGCTCGTGTGGATGTCAGCAGTAAGGTGGAAGTGGTGTGGGCCGATAACTCCAAGACTATCATTCTGCCTCAGGTGAGATCTCGTTCCAGCTCGCGATACCCCTGTAGTTCTTGGCTGCCTGACAAGTCTTGGTTTTAAATCCTGGGTGCAGAGAGATTCAGTGTGTAAGGGAGTCTTGCGCTATTTATCACTGCCTTCCCTTACAATAGGGTGGCTTCCCGCTTCTGTTAGCACAAGTAAATCCCTCTTTTGTCAGGAGAACTGATCAACTAATTGATCGTCGCTGCTCTTGAGAATAGCAAAGTAGGGACAGCCTCTTGCTCCTTTCGCAGGCTGTGCTGCGTGTTCCCAGCTCTGACCACAGCCCTGGCTCCTGGCCTCCTGCGCCTGCTGCTTTGAAGGAGGCATTGCAGAGCTCACTTCTGATTTGAGCCCAGGTTCACTGCATTGCCCAGCTTGGACACTACTGAAAGACAATTTGCTCGTTCTGTCTTACTTGTGAAGCAGCCTCATAGTGTTTTCTTTGGCTAAAGAAGCTCGTCCAGAAGCTGGACTTGGAGCCACAATTTGTCACCTTAGCCAGCCTAGGGATCAGACCCAAATCTCTTCCAGAGCAGGGAGGGAAAGGGGTTGAGTGCAAGCTTAAAAACACAGCTATGACCACACTACTAATCGCCTTAACCCCACCGATTTGTCTTCTGCGTTGTTCTAAGGTTTTCGTTGTACTGTCTCGTAACCTTTATTCACTGCTCCACATACAGTTTCATCCCATGTCTTTTCTCCTTGTTGCCTCAAACTAAGGCCGACAGCCTAAAGATAGGAGAACACCTGCTTCTGTAGGGTCCCATCTCCATCACTGTGGCGGTGAACGCGGCTGCCTCCGCCGCAGAGACGCCTTTGCGAGCAGAAAGTGCTCGATCGAGATTTCTTTTTAAACTGAGCAGCTCTGCATTAATTACAGTAGAATAGTCAATGCCCGCACTATGGCAGTGGACTAGAGTGTTACAAAGCAGGCTGCTGTCTCCCTTCCCCCTGTTGTCACATGTGCTCGGATCACAGGCACAATCGGAGGTCTGATGCGCGCTCCACAAAGGGCTGCTCTCACGCTGCGGTGCTGGGGCTCTGCAGCAGCTCCTGCTGTGTCACGCCAGTCCCTTCGATTCTGCTTGTCTGCGTAATTATGGGAGTTGGGGAAATGTCAGGAGCATGAATTATCAGTTGGTAAAACTGTGATTTATCAATGCCTGTCCGTGTGCCCAGAGACAAGCTGTCTGGGTCTTTTTCTCGTCTCTAAAAATAAAGATGGCATAACTGGCTAATTAACTTTCCAACTCAGATTTGGATTAGCTTTGAGGGCAGTGAGTTTTGATGGCTTTTCCTGCCTCCAGTCACTTATGTTGAACCCAGCTAACCTCTGCCTGCTGCCTGTCTCTGGGTGGCACAGGTCTGGCTAAACAGTGCTGGTTTGGTTAAAGGCTTTGACAGGATGACTGAGTGTCCATACACTTTTACCCTCTGGGGTCATATCTTGCAAGATTAAGAGAATTCTTGGGCCATCATTCAAGTGTCAGAAGCCTGTGGATAAAATGTTCTGTCATGTAGCTTCTGATACAGCCCCATAAAGTCCTTCTGGCTCCCCTGCTTCTCTGTTGGTGCTCGTAGCTGGAGTATGTCTGTAAGCCTCTACAGGGGGACTTTGTGAGAGATGTAACATGTGCAAAAGCGTGATTCTAAGAGGTGAGGCTAGACAGAGCGTGGGTGAGTTCTGTAGCTTCCTGTAGTGAAGGAGAGGGAACGTTTTATGTAAGAGCTTATTCAGCAGCTTGGGTTTAGGCTTCATTGTCCTGGTTGAATTTGAAGCAGTAGCGACATACAACAGCTAAAGCAGCATAGCAAGGCTCTGACGGTGAGTAGCGTGTGCCACAGAAGAAGAAAGCTGGTATGGGAATGTCTTCCTGGTTCCAGCATTGTCTCTGGAAGGACAGAGCGTGGAGGCAGCCAACCTAGGGCTCTGTGCCAACACAGTTGCTGGTGCAGAAGCAGGACCAGAAATACGAACTCCGCACAGGATACGCTACACCTTCTGAACCAGCTCTGCCTGTGGAAACCCTGGGGCATCCAGGGACCTGTTTGGTGCCTGCGTGCTCTCCTTGGTGGCTGGATTCCTCCAAGAACTTGCCCTAGTTTTCACCCAGTGCCCTGCTTTGAAAGGTGGAGGATGGGGCTATGCTGATTCATAGTCTGTGCTGGTCATTGATGAGCTTGTTATTTGGATCAAACACTTGTTATTTGGATCAAACATTTGGATCAAGCCCTGTTATAGGTGGCATTGAAACAGCCCAGCAAATTCAGCCTGGGAGCTCCCTTTTCGTGGGGAGGACTGACTTGCCTGTGTTGAAAAGACAACTAAAACTGAGTGCTTCAGCCTAACTACTCTGCTGTCTTTTGTAACTCTCCTCTCCTTTAGCACTTATACAATATTGAATCGGAGATTGAGGAGTCGGACTACGATTCTGTTGACGGCAGCACCAGCGGGGCATCCTCCGAGTGGGAGGATGAAAGCGACAGCTGGGAGACAGACAATGGCCTCATGGAAGACGACCACCCAAAAATTGAGGAGTTAGAGCCTGAGGAGCCAGCAGCAGAGGAGGTGAAAAAAGTAGAGGAACAAGTCCAGGGAGCTGTGGCTATGGCAGTTGCAGATCTTGCTGCAGAGAAAGCTGGCAAGGATGGAGCCCCAAAGAGCTTCCGGGAACTAAAAGAGGCCATCAAGATCTTGGAAAGCCTGAAAAATATGACTGTGGAGCAGCTGCTGACTGGCTCTCCCACCTCCCCGACTGTGGAGCTGGAAAAACCCACTCGGGAGAAGAAGTTCTTGGACGATATTAAAAAGCTGCAGGAAAATCTAAAGAAGACCTTGGATAATGTGGCTATTGCAGAGGAGGAAAAGATGGAAGCCATGGTGGAGACAGAGAAGAAAGAAGAAAAAGCAGAGGCACAGACACCAGTGAGGTCAGAGTGGCCCAGTGAGACACCAGTGCTCTGCCAGCAGAGTGGAGGCAAGCCTGGAGTCACCTTCACCAGTGCCAAGGGAGAAGTCTTCTCTGTGCTGGAGTATGCCCCAGGTGAGTGTGTCGGATCAGACCAGTGCGGGATTCCGCGTCCTTCCTCGGTGTCCTGCTGTATTTCTTTCTCCGAGACCTTTCCTTCTCAGCCTTTTGGATTGGCTGTCCTCTTCTTCCTAGTCCTTTTTGCAGCTTGTTCACTGGGGAGGAGTGTAGCACAATCTACTCAGGGACTTCAGCCTGACTTCTCCTTGGCATCTCTCAAGCCGGAGAAGCGGACTTCCCCTTTGCCTGTGTTGGTCTCTGGAGGGCTGCGGACATCAGTCGCTCTCCACTGCAGATGCTTTCTTGAAAGCTACAGGGTTTGTTCAGGCGTTTCTGCAGAGATGGATCAGTTGAGAGGCAGAGCAGGAACACCTGGTGTTCTTGTGCTGGGTGTCCTCAGTGGGTGAGTGTCCTTGTTCACTTGCACCGATGTTAATCAGCCAAAAATAAATAAAAAAGAGCATCTGGTTGTGAGGAACATTGGTGACAGCAGAGCCCGAGGTGCTCAGTGAGCTGGCTGGCTGGGCCAGGCCCAAGAAGGAAAGGTGGCCAAGCTGTTCTGCACCTGCAGGTGTGAACGGTAACGCTGGGGAGCTGTGCTCAGGCGTTGCAGAGAAAGGGTCATCACTGCACCGTGCTGTGGGACAGAGCTCCTCGTGGGGTTACAGGGACACTGGGAGCAGGAGGGGCCGGTTGTGGCTGCACTGCAGTGTGGGAAAAAAAACAGATCATGTCTAGGCTGCCTCTTGACTCAGCACCAAAGCAAGTCAGCCCTTCTCTTCCAGATGATACGTTTAACACCTGGATAGACTTGCCTTCAAAAGGAACCTGTGGCAGTTTCCAAAAGCAGGTTTTGATTCCGTTCTCCTCCTTGCCCCACAGATACCCATGCCTTCAAGAAAATGGAATTCCAGCCCCCAGAAGCAAAGAAGTTCTTTAGCACTGTGAGGAAGGAGATGGCTCTCCTGGCCACCTCCCTGCCCGATGGCATCATGGTTAAAACCTTCGAGGATCGAATGGCAAGTGCCCGCTCACAAATGCCTGTGTGTTAGTGCTGGCCTCAGCATCCGCGTCGCTTCCGTTGGAATTCCCTGCTTAGCCTTAATCCCTTGCATTAGAGCTGTGGGAATGTGTGCAGCCTGTGAAATGTGGCTCTAATTACCGTAAACGGCTCCTTTTGGATCCCCGGAGTCAGGCTGGCAAACAGCGGGGGGCGAGAAGCCTATTTTGGGCGCTGGGCCCACCAAGCGGCCTGTCCCGCTGAGCAGGAAGGGC
>NW_009705516.1:1861-2851 GCF_000703405.1 Apaloderma vittatum | reverse complement strand
GCCAGGGGCTGGTGTAACCAGCGAGCAGCTCAGGCGCCTCCGGAGGCTCACTCTGCCCTCAGGCCGTGGTAGAAGTGCAGCTTCTAGGGGAAGGTGCTCTGAGCCTGAGCTGACTCGTGCAAGGGCCGAGTTCATCATGTCCCCTCTCTCCCTGCCTGCAAATACAACCCCGCCAAGGTAAGAGGACGCTTCACGGCGCTTACACTGCCTGTCTCCGCAGGATCTCTTCTCAGCACTTATCAAAGGGCCCACACGCACGCCCTATGAAGACGGCCTCTTTCTCTTCGACATCCAGCTCCCCAACATCTACCCTGCTGTCCCGCCTCTCTTCCGCTACCTCTCCCAGTGCAGCGGGAGGCTGAATCCCAACCTGTACGACAACGGCAAAGTGTGCGTCAGCCTCCTGGGCACGTGGATAGGCAAGGTAATGCTTTCACCGGGCCGTGGGCAGCAGTGGCTGTGCCAGGAGGCTTTTTGGAACAAGCCACTTCCTACCAGGCCAAGAGTCTTGGGTGACTTATCTCAGGTGGTGCTTGAGCTGGGAGTGGCTTGGACTTTGGGTTTTAGATGTCTGGAGCAAGTAACTGGTGTGGTTTGGCATTTTCTGGCACTGTATTTGTCCCTTGTCTCTCCTTCCTTGGTGAGAAACCTGTGGTCAGACCAGCTGGGCTGTGTCGCAGTTGGCCAGAGCAAAGATGCCAACATCAGCACAGGGTGTTCTCCCGTGGTTTGAGTCCCCGTCTGCCACGCTGCGGGCAAATTGTGGAGACTTAGAAAAAACAGAACCAGGGAAACGCTGTGCTTTGGGCAGGTAGATCAACAGGACAGCTGGGGAGGGGTTGGAACTGGTGCCTGGTGTGTAGGGGTTACACCATTCCAGGCAGAACTGGCCTGATGGGGTGTGGTGCTGGCAAAAATGTAACGGGGAGATGGGTTGGTGCCATGGGATGCCAGCACATCAGGCCCTTGTTGAGTCAGTCCCTTGCTCCC
>NW_009705516.1:0-1822 GCF_000703405.1 Apaloderma vittatum | reverse complement strand
AGCGTTGCTTCATCTGACAGTTATCACAGAGCACAGCGGTGGTGCCTCAGCCCTCTAACACACCTGTATGTGCCTTTCAGGGGACAGAAAGGTGGACCAGTAAATCCAGCCTCCTTCAAGTACTCATCTCCATCCAAGGTAAATGCTCCTGCAGAGCTTGGACAGGAAAAGGTGGGTGGAGGAGGGGATGCAGGTTTGTGGAGGGGCAAGGGGGGCACGCAAATGGGATCTGCCAGCCCAGCTGGGTTAGTGCTGCTTTTTGCTCTCACCTTGCTGGACACGGCAGTGTCCTTATCTGTCCAGTTCAGCAGTCGAAGCAGGTGGAAGCTTTCCTCATTTTTGGCTGCAGCCCAGGTCTCTGACACAATGCTTTCCTTTCTTCTCACGGCAGCAGTGAAGCACAGAGCTCCTTTGCTTGTTACTCTGAGCTGACAAAGGTGAGCCACCTTGTCCTCAGCCGGTTTCCAAAGTCAGTTGAAGTTGCTAAACTGGGCTTCCTTTGCAGGACTGTTTTTTATCCCCGCTGAGTCACCCGCCCGCCCTACACTGGGCATATTTTTGCACACGATGCCGGTGTTTATGCTGCTCCTGAAGCAGAGAGTAATCAGGGGTGTGTCCAGACCAGCCCTAGGGCTTCCTGCCGTAGGGCTTTGCCCTACTGTATCTAGTTTAAGAGCAGACGGGCTAAATCAAAACTCTTCCTCAAGGACAGCTTGCTGTGCGGGGAGCCCAGGCACGTGGCTCGCAGAAACCCTTGACACCGAGCAAAGGCTCCTGCCTGGAGCCAGCAGCAGCTCCTGCTCCTCGGGAGTCTCATGGTCCACCTGTACCCTGCTGGGGGAGAACGACACCACGATAAAAGCTTTTTCTCATTTACGAAGCTGAGGATCTGAATTTAACTAAATGTTTTACTGGAGCGACTTGGTGCTGCTGCAAAATCTCATCTGCCCCTTCCCGCTGCCTGGGCTTTGAGAGCCTCATGATCTCGCCTCCACCCGCTGTACTGCGGTTTGTGGCAGGCTGCCGGCAGGGCAGTGTTGGTGCCATTGCTACATGCATGAACTCAGGTTAGACCAGAAGCAAGCGGGAGAAGGCTTGGTGTGGGAGACAGTATTCACTCTCCGAGAACTGCTCTGTCTGATGGGACTGTGCTGCGTAAGACAGGACCTGGCCGACTCAGAGGCTGTTACCTTTGTTCTGGTTAAGAGGAGGAGGAAAACAAAAATATTTGAGGAAAAAAACCTTGAGTGTGTTAGTGGATTATTTTGCTAGGAGGTAAGGGAGCTGTGAAACCCTTCCCATCCTGCCCTTTTGACCTCCTCTGCTGTCGTGTGCACTCTGCATCGCCCTGGCGGATCCCAGCCAGGATCTTTAATGCCACTCTGGCATCCGAGATCCCCAGCACCACGGCAGGAGGCCACAGACCCGTCCACACGACTGCTCCCCTTGCAATACCAGCCCGTTGCATCTTGGAGAGGTTCCTGGTGGTCCAGCCTGGCCTCTACTCTTGAAGACAGAGAAGCTGGCGTGATGCCTCAGCAGGGTGGTGCTGTGACCTTGAATCTCGACAGCCTTGGCAGAAATCAGGGCCCAGCAGCGTCTGACAGTGGTTGGGGGTAAAGTTCCTCCCTTAACTCCCTGGCCTCCCCTTCTCTTGGCAGGTCTCATCCTGGTGAATGAGCCCTACTACAATGAGGCGGGCTTTGACAGCGACCGGGGTCTCCAGGAGGGCTACGAAAACAGTCGCTGCTACAACGAGATGACGCTGATCCGGGTGGTGCAGTCCATGATGCAGCTGCTGCGCAGGCCGGTCGAAGTCTTC
>NW_009705515.1:53372-55006 GCF_000703405.1 Apaloderma vittatum | reverse complement strand
CTCCGCCGCCGATCTGCAGCGCAGATCGCAGCAAGTTCCTCTGCTAAAAACCAAGTTTAAGCCGCGGCTAGGCACGGAGAGCCTCTGATTTATTAACAACCCTCTTCCTGACGGACTGACTCTCCACAGCTGGTAAAGCGGTCACGCAGATCAATTTTCCGTACCAGCACACATCACCCGAACAGCCACATGTGCTGCCCTGGGCAGTGGCAGCTCCTCTCCAGCCTCCATCCAGGCTCCATCCCAAGCAGCTCCTCGCCCCGGGCCCTTCCCTGCGCAGCTCTCCCGCTCCCAACCCCCTGCCAAAGCTGTCACCGCTTTCCCCTTCCCCATTTAGCATCCGGACTGTGACTTGTCAGTCCTCTGACAGGCTTCACCACGTTGTGCAAACAATTACGAGGCCATTATCAGGCCTCGGTGCTCGATCCAACCCCGTAAGCGATGCAAGCGCTTGTGATGGTAGGATTACCCAAGACGCTACGTGCATCATGTTTTCTACCAAAGCTAGAGCTAAACCACAAATATTTTGAAGGATGTGAACATGTTGTTGAACATCACAGCTTTCCACAGTCCAGCGTAAGAAGGGGGAGCTCTGCTCCGTATCACATTTGCTTTACTGTAAGTTGATACTAGAAAGCAAGATTACAAGATCCATCAACAGAAACCTCGCGGTTCTAATGCTGACTTACAAACAGTTGTTCACGTCTACCCCCAAAAAGCCTCAGACTCAAAATCCCTGGCAACCTCAGGGTCAAGGCTGTAACCATGTGTCTGCTGAACTCTGCTGAAGTCTGGGCATTGCCACCTTTTAACATCATTTCCGAAGCTCACTAAAGCCCAAACACACCGTGACACCTACAGCGAATCAACCAAGTCCCCACACCTTGGCAGTGAGGACCTTAGGAACAACCGGTAAACGCAGCTGACACATGCAGCTAAGGGCTAACAGTGTTTTTTCTCCCTATCCTTATCCTCCTCTTCTTGTGGTCGTATGGGCAGTGCTGATGCGACACCCAACCATACTGTCCACCTCCACCCAACACACCGGGAACCACGTACCGAACCCTCCTGCAAGGAGCAGAAATTCCAACCCTCGACGTGCCTTAGGACAGTTTTAGCCCAGCAAAAACACAGGCATGAAGGAGGGAATCTCAGGGACCCAGGAGGACTTCGGGGCTGTGGGAGGGGAGGGCAAGTGCTGGGCATCAGGAGCTTGAGGAGCATCTGCGGGGCAGCCACGGAGCAACCAAGAAACCAGCGGCAATATGGGAATCGAAACCGGCAATGGACCAGTTTATGGCACCCAGCAACATCTCCCAACTCCAGCGCTTTTGGAGAGAAACCCAGTTTGTAAACAGCAGCGAACGCCACGATATTTTGGAGGCATCTCAGAAAAGCAGTTGCCATCCTCAAAGCAATAACCCACCACATCCTTATTGCCTGGGCTAAACCTCGGGGCTCACCTCCGCCCCGGTCCCTCCGGCCCCGGCGCACACTGATACTGCTGGGAACGAAAGGGTCACGTTGTTGACCCACCTGCTCCTGTTTTCTTCAGTTGGATCTAGTCAAATTTCAGCAGCTGCACAGCGGCACAAAGCGCCCCATTGTTATCTCTCGCGCAGCCGGAGAGGGCG
>NW_009705515.1:47882-53357 GCF_000703405.1 Apaloderma vittatum | reverse complement strand
GGTGTTTTTTGGGGGGGGGGGGAGGAAAAGAAATAAAATAAAGCTGCCAATGGTGGCTGCACTTGCCCTACACACGTTTCGAATGTTACGTGCTCTGAACTTGATGCGGCAAAACCCATAGTTTGGCATTTTCTGGAGGTCTCTGCTGGGACAGGGGAGGAGGAGAAGCTGGAGGATGTGCTGGGGGGGCGCAGACAGGAAAGATAGGGAATGGGAGGAAGCAAACACAAAACTGAAAAAAGCTTTTCCATCCTCCTTCTAGGGTTTTGGAATGTTTTTTCTTCTTAAAGTTATATAAAGCCTCCAACGGTTTACATTTGCAGCTAGGAAATGCAGCTCAACATCAAGTGATCTCTGGAGTCAAAAACCATTTGCTGCTCCAAAGAGGGACCGCGCGGTCTCACCGAGCCCTGCAGCAGGAACATCTGATGAGCTGTAGAAAACATCACTGGTGCTTAACGTATCTTTTTTTTAAAAAAAAAAAAGAAGAAAAAAGTCAATTTAGTATGAACAGTCTCCAGAAAAATCCAGAGTAGTCCCATTACAGCTCCCTATAGAGAGCATTATATCTAATGGAATATAGATTATAAAGCATTATATCATTAAGGTTTGCAGTTTTCATCCTTATTATTTACCACCAAATACCTGATGAAAAATCCAGCCCAGCTACCACAGCTTGTCCACGGCTGTAGAGGAAAGGTGGTGCAACCCCTTCCCACCCAGCCCCACGCGGAGCACCTCCAGCCTTCCCGCATCCCAAACCAGTTTTCTGTTTACGTGCACAGTCGAGGAGCAAGCAATGAGGCTGAGCCAAGCACAAAGCCTTCAGAATCAAACATTAAACAGTCAGGCCCAAAGATAATGAAGTTTCTTATTTTCAATTAATCTGCTTTTGCAAGGAAAAAGAAAATAAAGCATCCAGTCGAGTTACCTAGCCGCGGTAGAAATAGCTCAGATAATTTATTAATTTCCCTTCCTAAAATACGGGAGAAGGTGAAATGGCAAACCGACTCTCTTTGTCTGTACGTATCCGCACAGAAAATTTATAGAGAGCATTTCTGCCCGGCACGGACAAATGCTTCTACAAGGAACACACATTTTATCACCCTCTCTGCGCGTGGAGGAGCCGGGCAGCGGGCGGTGCAGCTGTCTCCCGATGAATACCGTGTGTCAGCCGCCCCGGCAGGCAAAGCAAGGGAGATCCCAACACGGACTGACTTGATTAACTGCTCCTGAGCCTCTCTTCCCTACCTCCTCGAAATTTAGCATGATATAATATCAGCTACGGCGCTAAAACACCTGTTGAAAATAACGTGGGCGACTGCAAGGCATTCCGACCGAAGACTTCAGGCTGCAAATCCTCGTTGCAACCACCACGTGAGGTCGAAGCGATGAGAAGGGACGCGTGGCCGGCAGCGAGTGACGTGCTGAGGAACCGGGGGTTCACCTGCTCCTGCGGGCACTGGGCTGCTCCTCGCTTCGGCACACACCGCTCAGCCCCAGCCCCTTCCCCGCCCGGGTCTCCTCCCTCGCCCTGCCATCGGCGCTCGTCTCCCGCTTGCACACACGCAGATTAAATTAGAAAATGCTCAGAGCTCTACTAATGGATACTTCTTTTAATAAGGACGTATTTCCTTAAAGGAGAAGAGCCAGGTCAAAGCCAGTCCTCCTTTTTCAACTATGGAAGATAAATCTCAAAAAATAAATTGTCTGCATGTCTTTCTTAGTTTTTTAAAAATCAAAATACTCTGTAAATCATTCCAACTTTCAATCTTCATAGCTACAATTTAGTCAGGGGAAAGCAAAGCTCCTGACTATCCTAAAAAGAGCTGCATCCTTTTGAAGTGCCTTGCTAACACGTCCTCCAGAAAGTTAAAACGCCGCACCCACCAGCTAGCTACAAATACCTTGATGTCCAGCATGAAATACTGGCCATGCTAAAACCCACGGCAAAATTACCACCAGTTTCAACCGGGTTTGGCTTTCATGTAGGAGCTTCACGTGTCTCAGCTACCATCTGTTGAAACCTGCTGGTTTTTCCTTGCCAACAAAGCCCAGCTCAGGGGAGCAGGCTTATGGCCAGCCCTGAGGCTGGAGAAGAGCATCACGGTCCCAGAGATGACACTAAAAACCCAAGCGAGGAGGATCTATCCGCTGCTGTGCCATTCCAGGCTTCAGGCGAGCAACAGCTAGATGCAAACAGCTTATGACGACAGGAGAAGGAATTTTTGGGAAGCAGAGGATGTTTGGTGAATCGTTTGAACTCGCTGTGCAGAAGTTCACGCCGCGATCGCTCAAGCTCCGTGCCCCAGAAGCACTGGGTGCTCCACGAGTCGTCGCCAGCAGCTGTCCTTCCCCTGCGGCGGTGCCCCTTTTCGCCTTTTTCCCAGTCATTTCTCCTTTTTCAGAAGGACAACAAACCTATTGCAGGGACAGACGTGCTCCCCTCGCCCTCTAGCTTTCCAAAGCTCAGTAAAAAGTCAACACAAGAAGAGCACATAAACGTTCAAGTTTGGGTCAAGTTTAAAAAGTTTCCCAGGGCTCCCGACCAGCAGGATTCCTGGCGATTCCTAATGGAAAGACCAGGTCTCTCCGCAGCCAGCCCGTAAACACGAAACCCTGGTAATAACGTCAGAGAACGGTTCTGAATCTCCTCCATTACCAGGCAGAGCACGCCTGCAAAGCTTAACTTTGAAATAACTTAGGTCTGCAATCAGGGGGAAATTTAAGCCGAGGCGTTACACCTTAGCACAGCGAAGCTCCCTTTTTAACCAACATGAAGCCGAAAGCTTCAACTTCAAGTCTTGAAAACACTACAGAGCAACAACTTCATTCTGAAGTCAGCCCCCAAAACACCCCAAACATCCTGAGTGCAGCAGATGCTGACCTCAGAAGCACAGCTGAACTAGGACAGAGAAAGGAGAGATGCCTAAAAAGGGGAAGAAATTGGTCCACTACACCTCTGAGGAAAAGACAATGCGGGAAGACAATGATTTATTGCTGCTCAATTCGGCGGCGCCTTTCATTTACGGATCCCAGAACAAAGAGACGCGTCTCGCCAACCGCCTGCCCCAGGGGTCTCAAGTCTTTTCTGAGCTACGAAAGCCAAAGCTCAGAGGACAGAAGGGCAGAATCCCCTTTGGCACCTTTTTCTGGGCAAGAGCAGATAATCCCACTCCTCCACTGCTGCCCCCAGGGCACGCGGCTGCCCCAAACACCAAGGAGCTCAAGATGTGAAGTAACTTCCCGTTAGTCAGACTCTGCCGCATCCCTCTTCCCCAAACACCACCTGCGTTAAACGTTTCAAATTTCTCGTTTGCCAGAGAGGTACCAGACTGGTGACACTTCACGTTTCTGCAGCCAACAGAACAGTTCTTGATGTTGTTGGAAGATTTGGAAAAATGTTATCAATAACTTTAGTTCTTAAAAGTATAAACCACACAGAAGAAGAAAAAAAAATTTAGCATAAAAACTTTTAAAAGCTTCCAAGTGCTCTCCAGGGTAGTCATTAGAAACTACTTAGGTAACAAGAGGGTGATAACAGTGAGTTAATGCAGTGTTAAATTAGCCCTCCTTCCATGCAGAACTTTAAGTGACAGAGGAATCAGTTGGGAGGATTTTTATTTTATTTTTTAAATAATGAAGTTAATGGATTTCCTGTTTTTAGCTCTGTGGGCGGCTGTCATTTTGAGGGATTCGTATATACTGTATTTAATTACTCTGTCTTAAAGTAACAAAAATAATTTCATCTGTGTTCCTACAAACTCACGGGCACCAGCACCTCTCAAGCTCGGCCAGCAAAGCAAAGAGAATCACAGAATCCTAGAATGTCTTAGGTTGGAAGGGACCTTAGGGATCATCTCACCCAACCCCTGCCATGGGCAGGGACACCCTTGACCAGCCCAGGTTGCTCAAAGCCTCATCCAACCTGGCCTTGAACATCTCCAGGGAGGGGGCAGCCACAGCCTCTCTGGGCAATCTGTTCCAGAGTCTGGCCACCCTCCCACTGAAGAATTTCTTCCTAAGATCCAACCTAAACCTGTTCTCCTTCAATTTAAACCCATTTCCCCTTGTCCTGTCACTGGACACTTGGACAAAGTGCCTCCCCAGCCTCCCTGTAGGTCCCTTCAGGTATTGGCAGGCAGGGATAAGATCTCCCCAAGAACATGGAAGCTGCTCCTCAGGGTGTGTTGTCTCTGGAGACGTGTAATCACAGCAGCTACTGCTCACTGGACTTCTCACAACCTCAAGCCATCCTTCAAGGTCTTCACTTGGCCAACAGTCACAAGACCTGTGCCATAGCTCTTGGCGAGCCAAGTGGAAGGAGAATCGGGAGTGGATCACAGCCAAGAGACACCCGTGGCTTCCCAGGGTTCCTCACCATCCTGTGGGCTCAGCTTGGGTTGGTGCTGGGACCCAGGCCAACCCAACAGCAAGTTTAACATCCACCTCCTGCAGCGGATTCACCTCATTCCCCCTTAATGGTATCAGGAGCAGGGTCATCAAGAAATTCAGACAAAGATCAGCAGGGTTTAGGTTGGCCCCAAAGATGAAGGGACAAAAAGTCCCGAGCATCTTGCAACATTCCACAACCACATGCTGCACAGAGAACTCCGTAAGTGAAATGGGAAGTGATGGAAGGGACCAACTGGGAAATGGGATGCTGAAGAACAGAGCTGGGAAGAGACACAGAACAAAAGGAAAGGACAAGGACAAGCGATGCCACCGCAAGCAGGTGATCTGATCCATGTAGCGTTGGCACCACGCATCGCACTAGGGCACGGCAGCACGCTTTGCAAGGGCTGCGAGCTCCCACTCAACCAGTTCCGAGTGCAAGACTAGAAAGTGGCTTTAAAGGCCTGAAACAAAACAAGCCTGAAGGCAGAGAACAATCCCTGGATGGCTGAGCGGTCGGAGGGAAGCTTTCCCTGCGAAACCGATAACCTGCCTGCTGTGGAGCTCTCTATCTGCTGTTTGAAGCTGTTGGCCTCGGTACTGCTGGAAGCAAGTCTTGATGGATCACTGGCTTGAATCCAGCATCGCGACTGCCCTGTGTGGAGGTTCGGCTACACACTGCACATACCAGCAGAGAGCATCTACTGCCAGTTTCCCATGGCACTAGTAAAACAGAAGGGAAAATGCGTATCATCCCTAAGGAACTCAGGTTCCCGGGACAAACAATAACAACCTGGAAGGGATTTTCTTTCCAGTTTTCCCTTCTGTGTCAGTCACTTTGAAGTTCATGATATAATGAAAAGCCAGTTAGAGTTTTCTGATGAGTTTTCTCTCTCAAAAGCCACGCTGACTAGAGGAAACGAATACACGATGGCACAGCCAAGCGCAGAGTCAGGAGGTTTGGGCTTAAAATAAGCAAAACCAGAATATACTCAAAGGACAAGAAAGGCAAAGGCTGATGCCTGACCTTCCAAACCAGAACAGTCTGAGTTTGTTCAGGAATCAGTAGTTACTATACAC
>NW_009705515.1:44253-47851 GCF_000703405.1 Apaloderma vittatum | reverse complement strand
CTGTGCGCAAAAGCCTGGAAAAGCCCGAAATCCACCTCATCCCATTCGCTCAGCCTGGAAAGCTTCCACCGAAACCTCTCAAAGTCCATTTACTGCAATGAAGGGTCAAGCAAAGCTTCAGAAGGCTGAAGTGGTAGCTTTGAAAGCTTTAGCGAGATGAATCTCAGCTCCCAGCCCTCTTTCACAGGAAAATGTTTTCCTCGCAGCATCCATCAAGAGCTGATAATGGGACTGATCGTTCAAGTCTACCTCAACGTGACTGAGATGTTGCAGAGGGCCATCCTGTTGCACACAATGCACCCTCCCCAGCACAGCTTGCGTCTCCGAGCAGGACCTCCCCTGCTCTAGCACCTCTGCTACTCCAGGGACAGCCTCTGCTTGGCTCTGGGGGCCACTTCAGTCCATGCAGTCACGGGGCATAAACCACGCCAAGAGAAGAAGCAGGGAGAGAAACGGTGGAAACAAGCATAAATGCTCATTCCAGAAACTTAAGGTCCTGCTGGGACTTCGACGCCACGCTGGGCTGAAAACTTCTGGCAAGTTGGATCTTACAACTCGGCCTTGCTGCAGGTGAACTCTGTAGAGATGGAAGAGGAGCCTCCAAGATCTGGGAGAAATGGCACCTTATTCCCATCTGCAAAGGACTCCGAACCTTGGGCAGACACTGCAACCAAGGAAATGAGGGTCCTTTGACCGAAGGGAAGACACCGAGGGCTTTGGAAGACAGAGCTGAGTTTGAAATTCAAAAAAATCTCTACCAGGTTACATTCCTTCTTACTGTGGTTTTCCACCTTACTCTCCACCAAGAAAGCCCTACTATGAGGTAGAAAGCCAGCAATTTCCACCTTCGCAAGCAACCTGGTGAACACATTTTATCTGTTCTTTATGGACAGGACCCCTGCGGTATTGTGCCATGTGCCTGCAGAACTAAATCGCTAAAAACAGGTGTCTGTTGGGTGTTAAATCTATCTTCAGGCTGCTTTGGCAGCTTAAGAAACCATTAGCAGCTGTTAACATGGTTAGCATGGCAACGTGGAGCCTAACAGCTCAACCAGCCCGCTTTCCTCACCATTGCAGAACTATCATTCCCCACTTGTACACTTCGAGCAAGAACAAATTAAAATCAATACCATGAAGGCACCTGGCAAGCTATTTTGCTAGCAGACAGAAAGCAAGTCTCCAAATAAAAAAGCATATTAGACAAATTTTCCCTGCTGTATCGTGTGAGATTCCCACTGCCCTTGGGAGATCACATTTTAGCCTCGCACAACACGTGTTTCAGCATCGAGATCTGCAGGAGCTGGTAAATACCCATCAAGGGCTGGCTCCTTCATCAGGCTTCCCCATCAGTGTGAAGTGAACATCTCATTTTTAATTTTCTCTGTCCTCCTAATTCTTTCCTGAACGTAGCACCTTTAAAGCACAGCTTGTAAACTGAGGAGGGAAAAAAAGGCTGCACGGTTCACAAACCTTGAGGCAGGTACACCCATCCAACGCCCGGCCAGACGCCAAGATCATCGGAGCGACGACGAAGGTGCAGTCTCAACGGTGGTATGTGAGGAGGCCATGAGAATTATAGAATCATAGAATCACAGAATCATAGAATCATAGCATCAGACAACAGTTTTGGTTGGAAGAGACCTTCAAGATCGAGTCCAACCTTTGTCCCAGCCCTATCAAGACCACTAAACCTTGTCCCTCAGCACAACATCCATCCATCTCTTAAACACCTCCGGGGATGGCGACTCAACTCCCTCCCTGAGCAGGCTATGGCCAACTTTTAGGTTGAATGTGAAGGGTTCCTGCTTCCTGGTGCAGAAGAAGAAATACAGGTCCTGGTAGTAAAAAGGAGTCCCAGAGAAAGAGAGTACAACTTTGTATATTAGCAAGCGGACAAGGCAAAAAGACCAAAAAACCCCAAAAGTGAAGCGAAGAAAATTAGAAAAGGAGGATGCTGTTTATAGAAGATAGCGAGAGAAAACCCGTACAGTACCTATAATATGAATTTTCTGATTCTAAAAAGGGATTTGCTCTGTCTGGAGTGAATACTTACTTTTTGGGATTACAGTTAAATAAGAAAATGGGCACTGCTGTGTCCCCTCGGACACCCCCTCTACCACTGCAGAAGGAAACAAGCTTCTCTCCATTCAGCTGCATCACTCTGAAGTAACTCAACGAAGCTTCAGTGATGTAAACCCGCTGTAAGTCAGGAATGGTTTAATCCAGGCATTTTTCAACACGACGAGCTCAGAAGTGGCCAAAATGACTAATGAGACCTCAACACCCACGGCTTTAACCTCCAAGAACAAAGGAAGAAAGGGGGAGCAGGAGGAAGGGAGACCAAACGCGGATCTCAGGAAATCAAAAAGCTGCTTTTAAGACCTGTCTGATTTGAAAAAGATCTGATGGGTACGTAGGAGGAGGCAGCAGGTTTTTTTGGCAATTACGAGATAAATGCCAAAAAGTCAACTGCGTTAGGAAGTCATTTTCTCCTTGCGCAGCACAAAGAGATTAGCAAACACGCAAACAGGCAGAAACGCTCAACCGAGTCTTCCGAGTCTTGAAATCTCCCTGTTGATACAAAGAACAAACCAGACCAGCAACACGTAACGCGTTGAAAATTATAAACACCAAAAGAAACTAGAAATACTGCAACATAAATATTCTCAGCGATAGCAAACGGTTCTGTAAGCAACCGATCCATCCGTTTGAAGGAAATATTAAACCTTCGGCGCAACTGACCTACCGTTTTTGTGGGTTTTTTGGCCATAAGGTAGCCTCAAACATCACCCTAATTCTGCCTTTTCTCTTCTCTCTACCATAGAAATTCCCCGCCATGATCAAATTAGTTGTCAGTCTTCACCAAGATACACCGAGAGAAAAATAATTGCAAGCCTTCGCATCTCAGGGCATTTCTTTAAGCTCTTTTCTCAGCCTGTCCTAATCTCTTACTCCCTCTATAAAATGTGGAGACACTGGAGGCATCCAGAGCAGCTTCCACCCGTGTCAAACACGAGTATAGAGAAGCTCAGCTTACAACATACAAAATAATAGGAGTTAGTACTCAATTATAATACCCATCTAAAATGCAAATTTAGACTTCGCTTGATAAAAAAAGGTAAATATAAATCGGGTTTATGTTGAGAAACAGCCAGATGTGACATTCATTATGTGTTGCTCATATTAACATGCCATCCACCGTGCTTCCTCGCCACATGTACAGATATTACTTGCGAAACTTGAAAATCTCAGATGCTGGCAAGAGAGCCGGAGACAGACACCCTTATTAATCTGAACCAGCAGCTGCGAGAATTACTGTGGATTCCATTTTTAGGAATAAGCAAGTTTCAGAGTGGTAAGAAAACAAAAAGATAAAGCAACAAAAAGCAGGGTTATTTATTTTGACAGCTGCCGCTTCGTTGTTTTAACTGTTTACGACAGTTTTAAATGAAACTCTGAAATCCACCTTGTGAAAATAAAGAAGCCTCAGTGACAGCAGCTGGGGTACGAGACAGGAGACGTAGCCAAAGCACATTTTGGAGTTGGGGACAGGCAAAAGGGTGGGACCCCATTTAAGGGCTCCAGTGCCCCTCGAGCC
>NW_009705515.1:43844-44176 GCF_000703405.1 Apaloderma vittatum | reverse complement strand
GGGTGTTAGTGCTGGCAACGGGGCACCTCGCTCCCGGCTCAACCCCTGCAGGTGTCACCCGCCCGGTTGAGCAACGCGTCCCTAGCGATGACCCGCGTTTGCTTTATTGGTTTGAAATAAATAGGAGCACGCTTCCCTTCGGCGGAAATTACACCCAGCAGCGCGGGCTAGTTAGCATTAATACATTCCACACACGTCACTCCCGTTCGCCTGAAGGGCATGATAAATCACCGCTTCCAGGCCCTTTATTTCCTGCGCCTGCACGCGGGTCGGACCTTGCCGCGCCTTGGAGGGGTCTTGCCGAAAGCCCGGCGAGGGGGCTGGGGGGTGCG
>NW_009705515.1:40676-43799 GCF_000703405.1 Apaloderma vittatum | reverse complement strand
ACATGTGGAGTGAACCAAAATTTGTTACTACAAAAGTAACAATGAGACTATGCCGAGGTCATTTCTATAGGAGCACAATTCCTCAGTAACCTTCTTTTTCTTGTAAACATTGAAACTAGAGGAAAGCAAACAACTTTGTGTTTTCACACTTCTTCATTAGGAGGAGCCGTATCTTAGCTCTGCTATCCATCGGTAGAAGTTCTGCAGATACTCTAGGAGTTTATTAAATAAAATTAGGAACTACCGTATCAGGAACGCTGTTAATGACACAGCCATGGTTAATTGGCATCAACTACACCTCTTCCACAAAATTGATAGTTGCTACTACTGTCTGAGGAAAAATCAAGGTTCTTGATTCCTGGAAGTTATGAGGCACTCAATTTTTTGGAAAATAGGCATTTGTTTTATGGTTGAGCATGACAGCTGGGATAAATTACTCTTATTTTGCCTAATCTTCCCCTAGACTTGGAAAAGAATGTGTATTTTTCTTCGTTTTCTGGCTGTTTTGCAGAGTGATTCCTGCTATTGAACAGTCAGTATCATTACGTGCTAACAAAATGTAGAAATAAAACTACCCCTCCAACAACATTTTCCTGAAAAGAAACTCCATGAAGAGCCACACTTGGCTTCCAAGAAGGCAGAACTCAACATCGAACCTGGCAAAGATGGTAACTTAAATATTATTTTTATACTTAAAAAAAAGAAACAAACCCCAAACTCTAAAACTATTATTTAGACCTTCAGCAAAGGTGGAGTCCTAGGTCTAAACACAAACTTGTTGCTCACATATAAACCCAAGCAACACATGGATGGCATCTTATTAGGATTTATGACCACATTAGACTAAAGAGTATTGCAGTGCTGGTCCTTAACTCCCCCTGAACCATTGCATGCACAGCACCGTATGCCTCATGTTTCTTTTTTTTCACACGATTTCAGTACCATCCAGCTGACCGGAATTACTCAGGTAAGAAACTATTCGTGAGCAGTAGCAGCAGAGCACAACGATGAAAAAGCAATCAATGTCTTTCTGGGTAAACAGAGAATTTTTTTTTACTGAGATAATCAAAGAGCTCGAAGACACGATAAATTGCAAAGGCTGAAGAGGTGCTGCTCATCAGCTTTTAGTAATTCACCTGATTTTCCCCTTCTGCTCGTGCTTCGCGTGCATTGCTGCAGAAATGGCTGCTCTGCCCACCTCTCCTCACTCGTCCCCTCTGACGCGCTTTCTGAGCCCAAATTCATCTGGGACGGGAGCAAAATGTTCTTGAGAGACCTCAGCTGTCACGCTCGACTGTCAGGAGAATCATTTGATGGGAGAAGTATCAAGGGAACGATCAAGAAAATCTTGGGCAGGAAATTAATACAGATCTATGCTCCCAAAATTACGACATCCACTTCAAACTCGTGCGAGCTGAAACCTATATTTACCCAAGGCAAAGTAACGACATAATCGCACGCTGCAGAAATGACTGTGCAACACTACACACGTGCCGTGAGCTCTGCGGGAAGTCTCCGGTCTTCCATGATCTGCTCCAGACCGTGTTGTTGCCTCGGTTTACCAGCTCTTCAATGTCCTCCGGGCTCAGTGGCTTTGCGCCTCGATTCCCGTAGAGCAGGCACCGAAACGATGTGGACCTGCACCGGCAGGTTTTGAACCACGAGGCTCTTCATTTCTTGCTTTCTGCCCCATCCATCAAGCCAATTTCCCTCGATAGGGAAGTAAACACGCCAATTATTTCTGTCCCAGGGGATCGCAGCCCATCCAGCCGCAGGGTCTGGGCGACTGTTGCTGCATCCACGGGGCCAGAGAGAGCGATGGAGGAATCCTGAAGCTCCTGACACAGCAACGTTGTGAAGCAATAGCTGATATTTTAAGCCTCGCAATTCTATTTTTATTCACGTCTCCATCCCAGAGTCAGTAACAAAACACAGCAATAAAGACAACTCTAAATCCAGTCCTGTCTTTCCTCTAGCCAGGGGATTATAAAAAAGAAGCCCAAAATACAGGAACAAAACCAAATAAACAAGAAACCCCACCACCACACTCACAGGACACAACCTCTCATTTTAGATCATCCAACCGTTTAGTCGGCAAGGCTTTTTTTCTTTTTTTTCTTTTTTCCAGAACACAGCAATAAAGACAACTCTAAATCCAGTCCTGTCTTTCCTCTAGCCAGGGGATTATAAAAAAGAAGCCCAAAATACAGGAACAAAACCAAATAAACAAGAAACCCCACCACCACACTCACAGGACACAACCTCTCATTTTAGATCATCCAACCGTTTAGTCGGCAAGGCTTTTTTTCTTTTTTTTCTTTTTTCCAGCCAGGAATGCATTTTTTAAATCGTTAGCCCTTTTTCCCTACTTCCTAGCGCTCTTCACAAACTTCTACTACTCACCACTTCCGCTGCACAATCGAAAGCAATTGCAAGTGAATTCTTGGAGATATCTAGAGCAGGAATTTTGCTCTGTTTGTGGCCACACTCTGGATATCCCTAGGGCTGCTCACCCAAACTTGGCTGCCAAGCCTGGATGCCCACGGCCAGGCGGGCTGGGTTTGCAGAGCCCAGCCACAAAGTGGGAAAAAACAGATTTGCAGAGGCCATTTATGAGCAAAGTCATCCCAATGCTCATGCAGCCTCTGGTCACAGTCCCAATTCAGGTGACCCCAACAAAATAACTCTCCTGGCCCTCTGACGGATCCTGCATCCCCACATCCATCCTTGGATGTGTTTAAAGGTCGTCTAGATGTGGTGTTGGGGAAGATGGTTTAGGGGTGAGCTTTGTAGAGTTGGGTTAGGGGTTGGGCTCGATGATCCTAGAGGTCTTGTTAGATCCCACCTTGAATACTGTCTCCAATTCTGGTGTCCCCATCATAAGAGGGACATGGATCTGTTGGAAGGAGTCCAGAGGAGGCCACAAAGAAGATCCAGGGGCTGGAGCAGCTCTGCTCCGAGGACAGGCTGAGGGAACTGAGAATGTTCAGTCTTGAAAAGAGAAGACTTTGGGGGGACCTAATAGGTGCCTTCCAATACCTGAAGAGAACCTACAGGAAGGCTGGGGAGGGACTTTTTACAAGAGTGTCCACTGATAGGACAAGGGGAAATGGGTTTAAGTTG
>NW_009705515.1:37213-40460 GCF_000703405.1 Apaloderma vittatum | reverse complement strand
TAAGGTCCCTTCCAACCTAAGCCATTCTGGGATTCTGTGATTCTACAACTTTCTGAAGAAAGGCACGGGGATGTCGCAAGGCCCGCCTAGTAAAGAAAGGAGGGGAGAAGCACAGCAGCATGTTTTCCCACAAATATTACCACTCCCCAAGTTCTGTGGAGGAGCTGCCAGCTGGAAGGATTCGGTGGTTTAACGATACCGTAACACAGCAAACAGCAAGATTTTCCTTTGCCCCTCACCACGAAGCAGCCAGCCGTGATCACGCTGCCGGCAACCTGGGTGGTGGGTTTCCCATGCGCACGACACCAAATTCACTTGCGCGAGGATATTCTGTAGCTTGTAATTAGAATTTTTGCTTCTAATCTGAAGAAGCAGCTTTTTTATATTTTCCTATGACCCACCGACATCAACCACATTAAAAAAAAAAAAAAATAAAAATCACACAGGGTAGTGACAACCGATACCAAGCAGCTATTCGCATGTGTCCCAATACCACAAGACTCATACGCTCGCTGTAAGAAATCCAAATTACTTCAGTGCATAAAACGAACCATATGAATTAATCACTGGTTTTTCTGTCCTCACTCGACAGCGTTATTAATTCAGGCTGAAAATGCGTGTTCCCCAGAATAAAGACTGATCCAGCGAGGGAGCGTGCAGCAACGTCAAGGCAACCTGGAAATGCAAAATGGGAGAAACCGCGAGGGGAGTTTCCACACAAATGGTTATCGATACCCCAACGCAGGGGAAAATATCTTGCAACCACTTTATTGCTGAAATTGCACGTGAATGGAAACATCTCCAAAGCCGTCGCTCCGAGAGCGCGTTCTTTTTAACGACAGAAATAACCACCCAGCCCTTCACACGAACGTTCAGTCATGGATGGGAAACTTGTCAGTAAAGCCGGGGGCTGAAATTCAGTAACTGGAAACACGTGTGAAGGGAGCCCGAACACCAGCCCCGCTTCCTCCCGTGATTTATCATCCACCTGAGGCCACGGTATGCTCCCACCAATACAGCCCTGGATGGAAGGGAAAAAAAGGTTTAGATAAAAAATCATTTGAAACACGGTAAGGGAACCCAAAAGCGATTCTAAAACGTTCGTGTTGTTCGTTAAAATAAGTACTCTGTAAACCAGCCGATTTTTCAGTGTTACTGTGCACAGTAAACTTTTATACGAAAAAATGGCTCTTCTCTCTAATAAGTGTAGCGTTGCTCAGTTGGTCTAGAAAACCATTTAAAACAGATCAACAGCTTTTTAGCGTGACACATGCTGTCAGGCAGCCATGTAGAATGGGACGTTAAGTACGGATATCAAAGATAACACTTTCTGAAGTGTCTAGAAATGTGAAGCTAAAGAGAACCAGGCATAGGAAGCCTTCAGAGCAAGGAGTGAAGAAGCACCTCATTTCAAAAGACGAGCCCAGATCCTCTTCGAACCAATGCATCTGCAGAGAGGGAAGTTTTCGGTATTTATCTGGAATTTCTAGAGATGTTTGTTGGTCTGTAGAGTTACTTCTATGGCAGAGGGTGTCCCCTCGGAGCAGCACGTGTGACAAAACCATCCAGATACCTACAGCTCCCGCCGGCCCCGGGTACCAGCAGTCAGGCAGGTAAGAGTTATTTTCTAGCAATCACATGAACCTTTTAGTTCACAGCAGCTTTAATATCTGGTGCTGATATAAATACAGAGTATTTTGCCTCACAGCCAGGGACACAACTGCAAAACTGACTGCTTTCAGGAAAAGAAGCTCCCTGTAACCCAGGATTTAGAAGTGAAACACTTGAGAAAGATGCTCATGTACAGGGTAATCTTCCAAAGAGAAAGTGCTGACCCTTAAGGAGTGGCATTTTGCTTTAAATTCTCAAAGGAGAAGTTCGAAATGCTGTTTGTAGCCATAAGTTAAGAGTTAAAAGGTATTCAATAAAAAAAGCACACCGATTTCTTCTGGACATAAATCCAAAAGGTAAGATTGTGCAACATCAGTACTTCATATTTAATAATAACAAACAGATGGGAAAATATTATAATAAATTATTCGAACTGTCCAAGCCGTGTGCCAGAAAGTCTTGGCCAAATTCCCCTGCTTAACTATCTATATCCCATTTTCAGCGTGCAGATCTCGGGGCTCTCCACATTGCTGCAGACTGAAACACATGCAGCGGAAGAAAAATAATCGAATAAATGAAATCACCGCCTGAGCCACGTCGTAGGGCTGCCACAAGGCTGCAGAAACGTGTGCAAGGATTTGATATGACGAGCTGCTTTCCGTCACGATGCGGAAGGAGCTGCGGCACCGATCACGAGACCCAGCGGCCCACGAGAAACCCCCAAGGCTGCGGATTCCTCTTTGCCTCGAGGTCTCGTTCCCTCCTGGATCCGGGGGCAAGTCTTCAAGCCCAAACGATGCTTCAGACTGAACCTCACTCACTCTGCAGCAAGGATGCAGGCAAGGCAGCCCTTACCACGGAAAAACCTTCCAACTCCCTTCCCAAGGGCTCGGCAACCAGCGCAGCTGTAAATCCTGGAGCCTTTTAGGACAAAGATGTCAGTGCCATGCCCGCTGTGGAATTCTGCCCCGGGCAGAACTGGGTGACCTCGCGGCCCCGGAGCCATCCCCCGTGGTTGGGTGGCCAACATTCAGGGCTGTTCAGCACCAGCATCGTCCGGGCATTTCCCAAACAGGCTCAGGGCACCGGGTCAATTTTTTTTGTCTCAGGATGAAAACACGCACGTTTGCACGTAACCAGCAATTGCTACAGCTGGATTTTCTGAAGCTCAGATTGGAAGTTGAATCTCGACTGCGTTCTCCTCTCCCTGGCCATAAGCTATCAGGCCCATCTGTTTTAAAAACGGAATAAGCCAGAAGAGGTCACATGAAGCAGTAAGCCATGTAAACGAGAATGTAATATATTTATCGGCTTAAGAGGAGTGACAAAAAGTGGCATTTTCAAGCTGAGCAAAGCACAGAACAGACGGGAAGAGCTACAGCTCTGTGTTGGACACCTCCCCGGCATCCCCTTCCCCGTCCCCCTGGCAATTTTTCAGTGTTTCCAAGCAGAGCGTGCCAGCTGCGTGCCACGCTTTCCTCGGCGTGAGATATCCAGCACAGCTGGGCAGATCCAACTGCCCTGACACCATTCCAGATTTACACTCGGAATTTGGCCCTGGTGTTTACCACACCATTTAAAAAAAAACAAAACAGAACAAAAAACAACAACCCCAAAACCCAAACGCAAAACAAGC
>NW_009705515.1:36606-37171 GCF_000703405.1 Apaloderma vittatum | reverse complement strand
GCCGCCGGACCCTCCCCTCCCCCCCGGCCTGCCTCCCGCAGCTGTGAGGCCGAGCAGAGACATCACACGGGGGAACTGAGCTCTGCCACGCGCTCCAGCTCTCCAGTCGAAAATAACAACATTACCTCAGCGATCTCAGACAAGGGACAAAAAATAAAAATGATTTCCCCCATCGGTTTTTCTACTCCACATCCTTCCCCTCTCTGGTTGCTCCTTTCCCCAGAGCAGCCTCCTGACGTCTCCCTCCCCACCCTGCACCCAGATTGCTCATGGCTTGCTGACTGCATCACTTTTCCCCCCCCCCCCCTTTTTTTTTTTTTTGGGGGGGGGGGGTGTGGAATCATCTTTGCTCTCTCCTCTCACCCTGTTCTGGAAGAACTGCAGGATGACTTTTCCCCTCAGCTCCCAGGCAGATCTCCTGCACATGCAGCCACCCCGAATGAGCCCCAGCTTCAATTTTGCAGAAGGTTTAAACCAGTCGGCATCTGCAGAAGGCAGGGTGGTGAGAGCCAACCAGGCTGGAGCTGCAGGACCGATTCCCGTCTTTTGCAGATTCCCACCCGTC
>NW_009705515.1:34531-36533 GCF_000703405.1 Apaloderma vittatum | reverse complement strand
AGCCAGCCCCGGGGAAGGTTGAGCAATCCTCGTCGAGGGGCTCCGGCTGCACAGCTCAAACCACAGCCGGCCGCTCGGGATTCCTTCTCCTTCCCACTCGCAGAAGCGAAGGGCGCCGTCCCGCAGGTCTCCCAGCCAAGCTCGGGGTGAGCTGCTGAATCAGACACGGCCCAACACGGCTCGGACAAGCACGAAACAAAAGAGAAAACTACCCTGTATCTCCTCCCTGATAAATGTTCATAATAAAAGGCAAATCAAGAAGCAACCACATGAACGTCCACACCTCAGCGACCTGCCCCACCAAAACCCTGAGCCCTTTAGTGCGGTTTTAATGGTGGTTTAATCACCTCGAAGAGACGGAAAGCACAGGCTAGAAGTCAAAATCCCACTACTAAAACTCTGTTGCTTTTAGACACCGTGCCTTAACCGAGTAGCAATCGCTCGCTGTCACACAGCAGCTGTACCCACGGGTCTGGAAGTACCTCAGGGGAAGCCTTATCCCCACCCGACGTCGAGGGAAACGCGACGTGGAAGACGCCGTTAATCCTCACCAAGATGACCAGGTTCGTCTCCCTTCCCACCCATAACGCAGCCCCCTGCCCATGACAGGTACGTACCCAGGAGCACACCACCTCCTCCAGGAGTTAAGCCTTCTGCTGAGCGAGGCCAGGAGCCACTCGTGTTCTCTCCGAGACGGCAAAACGCGGCATCACGCACCTTCCTCTTCCCCTCCCGGCCAGCACACCTGTGGCACCCTCTGCACCTTCTCTACCTGCAGGTTTCCTGCCATGCAAGGGTTTTCCTAGAGGAATTATGGCTCATAAAGATAATTTTGGCACCCTCCCCCCCCATCCAAAAGAATATGAAAACGCAATAAAAGCGCCAGCTGTTCTGAATGAAGGCACGAGAGCCAAGGTAGAGCAGAGATTTCAGCGCTGGAAACTGCAGGGTGGAATTTACTTTGAAATCCTGACACTTATCTCTTTTTGACTAACATAAAATATGTACCTTGGCTCACGCTCACTTCCTATATACAACTGGGAAGACGATGGCTTAACACTGCGGTTTCACCCAGTTTAGAAACGGAAAAGAAACCCATGAGAAAATTATTGCGCTAGACTAAAAATAAATAAATGAATCAAATTTTCTAAGAGTTTAAGGGAACGCGGTGGATGCAACGAGGAGGGCGGTTAGAAGTATTTGGCTAGGTAGCATTCCCCTTAAATCAAAAGTGATAACATAAAACTGTAATGCTCAAGTGCTAGTACAGGACTTAAGAAAACACGAGCATCCTGCTCAGCAGCTCGCTGAACGCACGGGGCTCGGGAGGAACCAGATGCATCGGCTTCACCTTTTGCACAAAGACGCCACGAATCATATAAAAACCACACAAGATATTTCAACTCCCAGCTTGTCTCAGTAAATTCCTTACAGTCAAACGAGATGCTTTGGGGACAGAGAGAAAACCAGCAGCTCCAAGGCCCGAGTTCCTCAATATCTGAGACACCACGCGACACGACTCGACAGCACAGCGTGCCCTGTTCTCCGTGCGCCCTCTTTTGCTCCAGATTTTGCACCTTTGCTCTTGGAATGAAAAGTTCGGACGATGTTCAAGGACGCTGTCGCATCCCATTCGGTTTGCAAAGACGCAGGTTTTAAATAATGTTAAGTCATTAAATGTTTTATTCAGGCGAATCAGTCGGTTTGCTCACATTTAAATCCGGGGAGAGGTAAGGAAATGCAGTATATTTCTGGGTGCTACTACGCCTACAGATCTGATCTGAATTCAGCTTTGAGGTGCTGCACAGCTCCATTTTTTCACACGTGCAAACACACTTTTTTGTTCTTTTAAATGCAGCTGATGTCTGAATTTCCAAACACTAATTCTCTCCGAACCACGGCACGCTTTATTTCCTTAATTTAAAGAGGGCAAGACAAAAAGCGCTGCAATCGTTTCAGAAACTGACTTTATTTTCCCGATCCAGGAATCTGTTCGAACTGG
>NW_009705515.1:29133-34521 GCF_000703405.1 Apaloderma vittatum | reverse complement strand
TCCATTTCAAGGAAATGACATTTTTGGACAAAAGAACTTTAAGAAGAAACCCATAGACGGCTCCATTCATGTGGTCGCTCACTTTTGCATCAATTTTGGCAAAGACAGTGAAGAGTGACAGCTTGTTCCTCGCTCCGGGGAGATCAAGGACCCCGGCACTCAGAGGAAGATCAAACTTGACCTCTGGCTCTCACTCCATTACCCAACGCCAGGACTTCTACCAGTCTTCATATACAGAGTGAACACAGAAAATGCAATAAACTTCAAAATACAGACTTGAGGAAGCACACAGGCTTCAAAAATAGACTCTGCCAGCATAAATACATTAACCTCTTTAGCCCCCAGTGGCACTGAGCAGTCAAATAAATACCCTTAAAAGACAACTTAAAAGGAATAAAATCAAAGAAAACCCCCAAACCACCCACCACTCCTCCTCCTCCTCCCAGCAAGAAAAAGGAGACGATAAGAATAGATGAGAGCACGCTAGGGTAGGTGCCCTGACACCGTTCCTTTGCTTTATTGGTCAAGTCAAGGGATTAATACTGGTTTTTAATGCACAGTTAAAAATATATTATACCAGATAGGAACGGGCAGGAATACTGAAGCGTTCTTCCTCCTTCCAAAATGCCATTTCCATCGCAAACGCTGTTACTGCTCCCTCCACATCTGCATTTGAGCAGCCGGGATTTTGCACAGAGACATATTCAGGGTACGGTGCAGGTCTGCTGCTGGTTCTCCAGACAAAGAGCTTTTTTCTTAATCCTATGACTCATTAAAAAACGACAAAATACCTAAGACCATTTAACTCGACCTAAATTGCAGTGCGTTTCTGCTCGTCCAACATTCCTGAGGGGAAGCACCCAAAACTGGACTTCTACTCAAACACCCACACTCCAGACCTAATCCAGAATAAAGGAAGGCTGAAGAATATCCCGATAGAGTTGCACTCCTTAAAAAGGGGCCACGTTCTCACCGACCTTCCTCAGAGCTCCACACATAACTTCCTTTTGCTGGCCAGAGACGTCAAGTCCCAAGACCTCAACCCTTTAATCTGTAATTCTATCACACACCTCGGGAACACCCAGCAAGACCCACTGTCCCCAAGAAGAACGGTGCTCTGAAACGACGTTCAGAGCAGCAATCACCCTCTATAAATTACTGCTGTAAAACTTTTATGTTCTATGTGTATCACGTCAGCAAAAAGGGCATCTGAATGGTTAACCAGACATAGATAAATCAGACGCGCGCTGGAAATGACAGTGTGGTTAATGGAAAAGAAAAATGCCAGCAGTTCCTTGGATGTACTTCAGTTTATTATTGTTATTGTTATTCAGGGGTTATTCTGCACATGGAGGTTTATTTAACTTCAGAAAAATAGAAAAAGAAAAAAACCAACTCGTCCTCCCGTGCCAGACGCAAACTTTTGATCGAAGCACGCCTTGAAGACGACTCTGCCCGTCTCTCATCCTCCTGCCATCAAAAGCCTGGCGATATCGCAACCAATTTAAATAGCGCCTTGCTGAGAAGAGTCAGCCTGCTGAAGCCAATGCTGTCATGGAGCTAACCCATTGTTTGCTCTGGATTCTTCCCAACTTGCCTTTCTCACTAAAAATCAGAAAAGAAACCCCACTTTACTACCTAACTCCCACTTTTGAGGTGTATTACACTTTTATGTCGCCCTTTTGGTTTGCAAGATGTTGTCCCTAGACCTGACCTGCTTTCTAAAAGGTAAAACCAAGGAGGTGGGTTATGCCTGGGCTGTGCCAACTCCTGGTATTTATGGCAATGGGCAAATATTACTCACAGCAGCTCACTCAAGATCCTTCGGGCACGGTGACACACAGGTGAGCACTACAGCCAGAAAGAAGGGACAGTTCAGCAGCAAGAAGAACCAGCAGTAACGTATAAATAAGGCGAGGGCATGAAAGCAATTCTTTGCACTGAACAAAATCCTATTTCAAAGAGTTGGCCAAGTTTTGTTTTTAAAAATAGAGCAGAAGGAAAAAATAATCGCGCAGTACAGTACTTACAGGAATATTCTTTTCTTTTTTTTTTGGCTATTGTGCGAGGTTAGCCTTGCTGAAAGATCTTGCTCCAGTTTCACAGAGAGAAAATTCATGTTTTTGTGTAATTAAATAGAAACAACGAAAAGAAAAAAAAAAAAGAGAAGCAACAACTCCCAAAGCCCTTACAAACCGCTGCAACCTCTTCCTAACGCACAACCCGAGCAAGGTCAGAGCGGTCGTACCTGCCTGGTTACCTTTCGGAAACCCGTCGGTGCTGTCGGACGCGGATGATAACTCCGCAGATGGCACTTTCGTCCGCGCCGCAACTCCTTGTCCCTCCTCACCACCGACCCCGTCCCCGACTCGAGCGTTCCTGGTGTCAGAGCGGGGCCGGGCAGGTGGAGCTCCGTTTTTCTGAACGATGCGCCGAACGGAGGGATTGTATCGCTTGGGGTCGTTAAAATTCCCACGGGCTTTTCCGAAAGAGAGGGGAAATTAATCACCCTCTCCCGGCCACGCTCCAACTGGGTAATTACATTTGACCTCCTTAAACCTGCCCAAACAAGCGAGCCCTGTGTTCAGGTGACCCTGTCCCACGCCGTGCGCCATCCCCGCGCGTTGTGAGATGGTGCTAAACCCCAACCCAAAGTGGCAGCAGCCAATTGGTGATGGGCAGCGTTTCCCTTGCCTGTAGTGAGTTTGGAACAAGCTTTTTTTTGCCTTTAGCAAAAGAAACACCGTCTTTTTGTTGTTGTTTTTTACACAAACAAGTAGCAATCAGTCCAAGCTGGGATGTTTGGACATAAGTCAAATCCTCCTCAAAAATTTGAGCATGAGCAGAGCCGGCGCCTTTGTTCAGATACACCTCTCTATGAAAAGGCTACTATAAAGATTTTTTTTAATTTTTATTTCCTAAAGAATAAGCGAGCTGGCCCTTTTACTAACCTTAGACTTGTTTTTGCTTTTGCACAGGAAGCCACAACTGGAAACACCACACAAAGTCACAAGTTTAACGGAAAGGTTTAACACAAATCCAGCGTAAGCCCGGCAGAGCAGATAACGGAGACACGAATGCAAGATAAGGAGAACAAGTGCTGGCTTTATAATGTACCCAAGGGAACTCAGTGCCAGTACTAACCTGTCCAGGGGTATCCAGGAATAGGTGGACTCTTACATTCTGACAGCAATTCATGTTAATCAAACCACATTGTCTTTCTCCTGGTATAAAGGCGCCCGGATTTAAAATAAATACCCACGTATACAAATTTTCTCTGGGTAAAAGGATAAAAATCTACGCAGATGTTGCAGGAAGCACGTGAAATCTTTTCTTATAAACAAGGAAAAGCACCCAAAAGCGGGGAATGCATTTCAAGAAAAACTGCGGAGGTCATGAAGCTCTGAATACAGAACACCCTCGCTATCCATGCGCGGCTTTGCAAAAACCACAAGTTGCGACTCTAATTGCAAACGGCTACACTTGCTCCAGCCAAGCCGGGCGCCTGACAGTGCCCCAGCGCTCGCCCGCCAGCCCGACGCCGACTGCCAGCAAAGTCTCCCACATCCCCGTTTCTGAAGCTTGCGCTGAACAAAAACACCCCCTAAATCCGCCGCCTCCCACGACCCATCCAGGACATCTCTGCTACCAGACCTTTAAGAGCTCTGTTGTGCTGTTACGGCTTTAATTCCTGCAGTTTTCTCTCCACGGCACAGGTTTCCAGAAAGGCTCGACACGTCGCTAATGGAAACACGTGTTCCCACCCCACCTGCAAGTGCTGAGGTTTCAAAGGGACGCAGCGATTCCGCCAACTCGCAGAGCACAAGCAGCACTCGTGGCACGTGTGGGCACCCCACCGTGCCGCTCGACCTCCACGATTGCCCGCAACGACTTTTACAAAGCCTTTTGGTTTTCATGCTGTTATACGCCAGCTGCAGGAGGGCCAACGACAACAAATTCGGAACACGGCGACAACATCCTTGACTTAGTCCAAACTCAAGGCGCAGGTCATCCATTGACTCTTTTCGGGAGTAATTTTCACCGAAACAGTAAACCTTCGCAGAACCGGTGCCACGCACGCTGCAGCACTGCGTTTCTCCACGAGCTAAAAGACTCAGTTAAGCACCGCAGACTGAAACAGGAGTTAAGTCTCTCAAGCCGCACCAACAGATGCTTGCCTTCCAACTGTGGTCAATGTTCTTCCAAACTCTGGAAGACAAGAATCCAACTTTTCTGCTTTAAAAATAATATTGGAGGAAATTTCACTTAACATAACTTTGGCAACGCATTAAGGAGAGATCCTTAATCAAGGGGAGCTCCGCTCTTGCTAGCCACCTAGCCCAATTCACCTTTTTTTCCAAGGAAAATGTCTGCCTGCTAAAAGCATTTTTGTTTGTTTCTTTTTTATTAAGGCTAGGACAAAAGTCAGTCACAAGAGCTGTGGAGAAACAATTTGCTTAGGGAAAGGGTTTCCCAGTTTCTGCAAGACCAGCGTTCCCATTCCACCCACTTACGTTCCTGTATTAAGAGAAAATAAAATCACATCCGCAGGCCGGTCACTGATTACACAGGTCGACATCCAGGCAGTACGGCAAACGGCTGAAAGAAAATTACTTGCATGGAAAGATCTTGTCTGAAGAAGTTACGCGTTCCTTCCAGCACCACCATTTGCATTAGTCCTTGTTAAAAAGTATCGTATCCCTTAAAATCATTTGCATAATTGCCACAATCACAGGCAGTACTTTACAGTAATAACTTTAATGGCAGATTTTTCCTTAAACATTCTTTTTAAAAGGTACCTCCCAAGGTTGGTGCATCCATACGCTGGTAAAAATAAAGGTGACACTCGGGAAATGCACGGGGTGGAGAGGGACCGGTTGCTTTCTGGTTTGTGCTTTATGATGCTCAAACCCAAACCTTTGTCACTTAAACAGCAGCCTAGTAGATGCATTGGCAACTCTGTGTTTGGGGGTTTTTTAATATTAATTTTGATATTTACTGTCTGCAATCTTATCATGGGGAAATCTGGCTTCTTTACAGGCTAAAAACAAGGTCTTGTAAGGGAGAGCCTCACCCTTCAGTTTGCCTTCCCTGATTATAAGTTAGCAACGAGAAACATAAATCCTGACCCGTGCCCGCAATACTTAGAGCAGCGACTGCATCGTTACTTTGGAGATGTACCGTTAACACCCGGACAGTCGTTTCGGCAGCCAGACAACAAAGAACACCGTCAGCAAATTAAACTCAGCTTGCAAGTTTTGCATTATTTCATGCCTTCAGTAGCTGCAGACTTCTACAAAGAGGCAAGCTACTGTACCAAATACACATGTATGTAAGTAAAAGAACTAGAATTCTCCAAAGACCTTGTGGTTTCAGCCGGAGACAACG
>NW_009705515.1:11083-29102 GCF_000703405.1 Apaloderma vittatum | reverse complement strand
CTGGACAAGCAGCCAGGAGCAGGGATGGGGAGGGAATACATGTAAAATTGATAGCTGCTCAGCACTTTTGGGGCACAGGACTTGCTACAGCGATTTTCTTAACAAGTAGGAGCTCTGGCCTGCTCTTCTCAGCTGCATGAGCACAAGAACACAAAGATAATGGCTGTGAGGCTTCAGTAGCACTGTAAAGTTTATTTTTAAGGCGAGCAAGAACCACTGGCCTGGTTGTGAATATAAAACACAGACTTAGAGCAAACAAGCTAAGATCCAACCAGAAGTTGGTGGCCAGCTGAGATTTCCACCCTCCAGCTCCTGCACGTTACTCC
Organism: Apaloderma vittatum; assembly: GCF_000703405.1. Taxonomy (NCBI): domain Eukaryota; kingdom Metazoa; phylum Chordata; class Aves; order Trogoniformes; family Trogonidae; genus Apaloderma; species Apaloderma vittatum. The sequence goes on along the minus strand of NW_009705515.1, from coordinate 28,776 downwards.
AAGGCCTGTGTCCTCCAGATAACGCGGCTTCATTTCTAACCTCAAAGGGTTTCACCAACCCCGTGCTGGGATCCTCCTCTCGGGAAGCTTAACCAGCACCCTGGGACCATCACGGCTTTGTCCAGGCAGGCTCCACATTCCAGCCATAGGGCAGCTCCTACCCAGGGCAGAAGACTTGGGGGGAACATTTCCAACTTAATTGAGGTTCTCCAACGAGTCAGGCCCCGACGAAGGCCCGCTGCCCTTTAGTGCAGGTCTAATTACATTAAAACAGAATGCTTTCGTGAACATGGAGAAAGGCTGGGGAGAGAATCAGACAAGCTATAAATTATAGCAGAGGATATGAATACCATGCAAGCTGCAGTGTTAGGGTTAACGTGGGTCTGGAAACAGTTTAGAGAAAACCTGGTGTGGCTAGGGGCCAGCTCCGAGTTTAGTTGCTTTGGGCTAATCGTTTCCTTCAGGCAGGCTACTCTAGCACACTAATAGGTTTTAATAAAAACTTCCAATTGGGCCAGTAAACCCCTCATTAAGCTGTTTTTAAAGCATGAATTTAAGAGCGGCGAGGGTAAAAGGTCACGAGGAGTATTTAATTCACAACGGCTGGCAAAAGGTGCTGTTGTGATTGAAAACACCAGAGTTCAAGTGTCCAGGGCCACATAAACATCCGACTCTGTCACTAGACCTGGTTAAGTGACAGCTTGAAAAATAGATTTAATAAGACAGAGAGAAAAGTTTCCCATTCTTACACGAGAAACAGGAACAGCAGATCACAATATTAGCCAGGAACAGGAACAGTCGGGGAGCAGCCCCATCCCTCCCAGCTCGGCGTGGGGAGAGGATGAATCAAGAGCAGCCCGCGGCCATCTGGGCGTTCAACCCCGCAGCGATTCCCAGGGGCTCGCCGGGACGCTCGCGCCGCGGCTCCTCATCTCCTGCTGCCGACGGACCCAAGTTCTCCGGGAATAACCAGAGAGCCCAACTCGGGCTCCACGTCCCGCTGCCAGGCTCTCTCCCACACGCCGCCTGCACAGCGAGCGAGCGAGATGAGGAACTGGGTGCCGGCGTGATGCTTCACGTGCCGCCGCGCCACAGAGCAACCCTGCACCAAGCAATTCTCTCCCTGCACTCGGGCAACCTCACGCCCACCACACAGACACCGCAGATGGGTCTGCAGGAACCGATGGGTTCGCTCCGGGCACGGTTCAATCCAGGCAGAGCCCTGTCTCAGCACACTTTTAAATTAAGCATTGGATCTGTGCTAGTAAAGCTTGACCTCAGTCATTTCAGCTCCCTCTTGTTTTCCTCTGCGACCGCAGCGTTGCTCACTAGTACAGCACAACTAAAACGAGAACGTCGTCCCTTCCCTGGAAACTCACAAAGGAGAAACGTCTCAATCTTGCACAGCAAAAGCCAGTACCCCAGCTGTGCACTCTAACATTTCATTTTATGTCAATGCACATCTAAAATTCAAGATCCCTGAAGACCTTTTAAAAGAAAATCCTCCTTGGAACAATTTGCATTGAACTAAAGAGCAAGGATTTAGCAAGTAATGGAGAATTATCTACACTTGGCTCTCAACTTTTTATTCTACTTCTAATCAAAACACTCTTCATCTTAAATTCTGAGATAATAGATGCCATATAAAATTTGGGGGCAGGCATGGGTATGAACTAAATTATTTGCTTATTCCATGTTTACAGATAATGGAAAAAAAAACCCTCTAGGAGTTCAATTCAACCTCAAGTGATTGCTTCCTCTCCACACCAAAATTAACAAGAAAGTTTACTGTAAGAGAGGAAAAAGAAGCTCTTCTAAAATATGCTTCTAATTCTAGCCATACAGTTGGTCTGCAAAGAGTGCAGAAGCAAGGCTCTCTGGAATGATCCCCAAGGAAACATTTGCTTTGGCTCCAGACAGGACACTTTTGTGCATCAGGAGTCAAATAAGATCAGCTGCTTCTCAATCCTTTCTGTTTCACGATCCCATTGATGGCCAAAAGGCAAACAGACACAATTCTGTCTTTTCTCTGTGTTCTTTGCTGGGAATCCAGACATTGCTCCGAGAGGTATCCAACAGCCACGGAGGTGACGACGTGGAGTCAGAATCTCCCTGGGCAGTTACGTCATTTTCCCACGCCACACCTGGAGTTTTCCTCTGCGGAGAGATGTGGCTGTCCACCACGGCTCACGCGATCTTTGCAGCTTTTCTGCAGCTCAGCTTTGCTCCCCACCGGTATCTCGCTTGACCAGCATCTCAGGACAGATTTTAAGGCTATCAAACCCTTCTATCTGGGGCTACTAACAAGGCAAAACAGAATAAAGAGGACAAGAAAGTCTGTAAAACAGCATCGTCTTTTTCAAAGCCTCTGCTAGAAGACAGATAATAAATCACTACATTAAAGCAGGCTTCCGCTGAAAAAAAGAAGTCCATGGGACTGTCTCGGACAGAAGCATCATCAGGAACTATTGCTCTAGGAGAGTCCACCCTTGCTCAGAAAGGATCAGAACAGCAAAGCTGTCAACACCACAGATCTGTTGAAGCAGCTTTGGTCTCATGCTACGCCAGGAGAAAACAGGTCCTTAATTTTCAAGACCAGAACAGCAAAGCTGTCAACACCACAGATCTCTTGAAGCAGCTTTGGTCTCACGCTACGCCAGGAGAAAACATGTCCTTAATTTTCAAGATGGATAAAATAACAATCTGACCTTGCTGGTTCTTTCTAGTCCAACACGATGGCCGCAGCCTTCAGAGAGAAGGAGACCTGGCATTTCTGGAGCTGAGCCAGGATCAAGGGCCACGAAGGAAAGCCCTTGGCACACCAAAGCTCAATAAGGAGATTTAGGTTTAGGACAAAGCTGCCACAAAAGCTCAGCTCTTTGGAAGCAGCCTGGCTGCTGGCCCTGCAGCTGTGCTCCACCAACAACAGGTAGCACATCCACCCACCCACCCATCCATCCATCCATCCACCCATGCATCCATCCACAGAATCATAGAAATACCCAGATTGGAAAGGACTTGAAGATCATCAACCTACAGCCCTACACCACCCTAACATTAAAGCATCTCCTGACGTGCCACATCCAACCGTTTTTTAAACACGTCCAGGGATGGTGATTCCACCACCTCCCTCAGCAACCCATTCCAACGCTTCACCTCCCTTTCGGTGAAGAAGTTTTTCCTAATAGCCAATCTAAACTTGCCCTGGTGCAACTTGAACCCATTCCCTCTTGTCCTATCACTATCCACTAGGGAGAAGAGGCCAACACCCGTCTCACTACAGCTGCCTTTCCATCCATCCATCCATCCATCCATCCATCCATCCATCCATCCACCCACTCACCCACCCACTCATGCCCAACAAGGCCACCAGAGCCCAGCCCACGCTCAGCAACCAGAGCCCTCCAGTGCCAGGACCAGGGAGAACAAGGGATCATGGAGTCGGGCAGCCCCGCAAGCCTGAGCTGTGTCTACCCACAACGAGGGACACGATGTAAAACCGTGACACGCTTGCTGAAACACACCACCCTACCTCTAAAGCCAAATTTATACCTAAATGATAATAAATAAAGCCATGAAGTTATTACAGCTCAGCTAATTTCAGGACGGCGCTAACACTCAGGATGGTGCCTGCTCCAGGATTTACATCATGGTGCACCTCTTCACCTTTCAAAGATAAAACACGTGGCCGGTGTTTTTGCCCTGTGAAGGCTCTTGCACGGCTGTTTCGCAGTTCATTCCCTGAAGTGAGGAGTGTTTTTAATAACCGTTACCTGACAGGAGTAAGAGCAAAGAGCAAAACCTGTGGCAATACCAGTTGATCCCATTTGGCCTAACAGCTTGTTGTTATTTCCAGACTCTGGAGTTCTTTAAAATTCATAGGGACAGCCTGCAGTTTTAATAGAGGCTACCAAAATCCATCCTAAGATGTATCAAAAAAAAGCACACTTCCCGGAGGGGAATAGGAAACAGTCAGCAGTTACAAAGATCTCTCCAGGAATTTTCTTTTTTTCAACATCTTGCTTTGAAGTAGATGCTACCAAAGAATAAGGCTTCCAGAGCTCAGCAATATTTAATGTACTTCTACAGCAATGGATGACAATGTTGTTGTTTCAGCTATATTATAACAAAAATATTGTGGTTTTCCTGTATTCTAACAAAAGTAACTCAAGATTTACATCTCATTCATCTTATTCAGAAGTAGCCCTTAAGCCAAAAACAAGGAAGGGAGAGACCCTACTGTGTACAAAAAGACTTCAGTAACCCTCATAAGGTGGCTATCCAGTCGGGACATAAAAAAAGGCCAAGGAAAGATAAAACATCACTTGTGAAATGCAGTTTTCTTACAGCTATAAGTGAGAACGGAAAATGCATACAGAAGGAGATTAACTTGAGTTGGAACTAAGATGCGTGTCCTCACTGGATCCATATCGTAAAGTACAGCTGGGTAAAATATCCACGTCCAGTGGGAAAGTACTACCTAAAGCACACAGGAGTGGAAACAATTCCCCATACTCCTCTCGTCCTCCACTTGGTGAAGCGCCATCTCAGATGATTCCAGGTAGACTAAAACAGTTTGTCCACTTACAACTGATTAAAATAATCCACTGGTAAACAAGGAGACAGAGGCAATTCCCTGAGGGAGAAGGGGAGGCATCCTAGGTCTTAACTTTCACGAGCTTCCATAATCCACAGACAGAAATGGACTTTATTCTTGTGTCTTCTATTAGAACAAATAAATTCTCTTTGTGACTGGCTGGTGACAACTTGGGAACACAAATCCCCTTTTCACCCGCACAACGAGGCGGCATCCTTCTCCACCCATCCATCCAACAGCACGAGCACCAGGCTGAAAGGATGAGAAGAGCCGGCCAAGTAGCTGTTTTAAGACACCATGCCATGGCAGTTTTTCCCAGAAAATCAGCAGCACAGTAGCGATTTTCCTAATATTTCCACAGAGAGGAATGTTTTCTACCAGAATTTCTAACTTTCCACTTAGACTCCGGCTGTGCGTTGGGAGCACTTAACACTGAAAAAAACCCCCAACCTGTGCAAAGCACGAATCAACCTTCCAGACATCTTCAGTGTCACCCTCCAAACGACGCTGTCTGTACATGCACAACCCTTCCAGCAAGTCTCCTTCAATCTCAATTTACAGAATTTATACCAGTTTTCCTTAAGGGCATATGGGCAGAAAGCAATTCAGTGAAAGGCAGAGAACAGAAACAATCAAAACTTATATGTTTGACAAAGAAAGATAGACAAAGCAAGTTAGAGTAATGTAAAAGCTACATACCCACAAATGCACCAATAAATTATTACTGCAGATTTTTTCTCATTTTTATTCACTTACCAAAGGAATACCTGCAAAACAAAATGAAAAAAAAAAAGCAAGAGAATTAAAATCTTGGTTGATCAGTTCTAGGAAGCTATATCTCATGTTTGTTTTATTTCAAACATTTTGAGCTTCAAAACACATCTGTCAAGTATGGAAACACGCCTGAACCACGTAACATGCAACTCCATGGCACTAAATGGTAAATTGCTGCTACCTGGAAATAGAAGAAGAGCAAATCTCCGTGCTTTTCAGCAAGTTAAGCTGTTATTTAGCACTCCGAGCAATTGGCCACCCTACTTGCAATGAAGATGCTACAGCAGCGTACCCAGGAGAGACAGCGCAGTCCCGAATCACAGCAGGTATTTGGCTTCACAAAGGGCTGCTCCTCACCTTCCCTCTGACCCGAGAAACTCCTCTGAGCAAGCACTGTAGCTGCCAGGGCAGCCTGACCAGGCTCCACTGCAAAACGATTCATTTACGGCTTCTGCCCAGGCAGAAAGCAACAACTGAAGTTACTAAAACCACGAAGCTTAACGCACGCTTCTGCACTGATGAAGCCCACGTTGCTGAAAAGCAAGAAGTTATTTATTGCTGGTGAACTATTTATTTTTTAAATTTTTTTTCCCCCCTTTGAGCATAGAAAAGTCCAGCACCGTGCCATCTGCTAGCTGAGCGCTGGGAACTAGATGCTCTCCAGTCCTTGGTGTCTCAGCAAAAGGGATACGCACTCACTCTATCATTTTCGTGAAGGTTTTTTTTTTTATTGCCACAATCTGGTGCATCATTTAACTTTTGCTTTTTTTAACTGGTCTTCTCACTGAAATTACCTTGAGTCTTAGCTACAACATGCTGTAAGATTACCACTTCCAAGTAAAAATAAAACCCAAAGGTTCACATGTTTCAAGATGACGTTCTTCAACAAACAGCCCGTGTTTACCCCTATTATGGCTTCAAACCCACAACAGGTTGTGGTTTTTTTTTAAAAAAAAGAAGGAAAAAATAAAGAAAATCATCCAGAACCCCAAACAAAAAAAAACTACCCTAGACTTTTAAAGATTTTCAAAAGATTTGCTCTTACTGAAAGTGTCCTGAACAAGCGTGCAAATTTTATACACATGTACTTCGAACAGTTCTAAAATCCATCAATCTAAATATTTTACTATGTATTTAACAACAACTTCGTACCGGGCTACAGACGTATAGAGAGTAATAACTTTAAAAAGCACAACAAGTTTTAACTTTCTTAATAAAAGTGGCTCTTTATAAAGATATCTGTCACTAAGGGCAACCTAACTTCGCTGTTCTCCACCACACTTGTGGTGCAGTTAAACATAAACTCGTACGAATTATTCTTATTTCTTGGCAGAAGTTAAGAACCCCCTGAGGCTCATTTAAAACACACACACAGAGAGACACACAAAATGAGGAATTAATAAAATATTGTATTCTTCTGAACCACATTAAGTTTTCTGACGTGTGTCTGTTGCTGATTACATCAATCTAGGCTCCGTAACTTGTCATGTGATGACAGGCCAACACTTGTGAATTTATTTCTCTGAAGAAGCCTGCGATACAAATGCCAAGGAAACCAAACGAAATGGCCCACTCCAAATACATAAAAGCAGCAGGGCTTCTTGCAGGGTTTTTTTTTTTTCCTTTTTTATAGGTACAAACAGGCAGGTACCCAACTTCGCCAGACTTCGGGTTGTAGCTTGGAACCTAATTACCATCCTTCCTTGTCAAGGTCCTCTTCCTTGCTTAGATGGAGTAAACACAAGTGTTTATTAAAGAAGTGGATTTATTTTTTTCCTACTGCCTGCCTTGGCATTTGAAACATTACCGACAGATAATGACAAGCAAAAACATGGATTTGATTTTGCGGGTTTGGGGGTTTTTGGCAAATTTCAACAGAGTCATTTTGATCTGCTCATTGTCAAACCCAGAAAATTCGCAAATTCCAAGTATATTCCATTCAAATTTTCTAAATCAAATTAAAACGTGATGTCATTTCTGGTTGGAGAAGCAAAGTAATTAGAGCCACGACTTGTCATTAGAGACAAACTTCATGTCACACTTAGAAAGACTGCAAGCATCAGCTGGGAATCATAAGCATCATCAAAAATTTGGGCTAAATTGTTTTCACCACATTGTCATGCTGATTAATTCTAGCTCAAGTATATTACTGAAAAGCAAAAACTGATAGCAAAACAGAGCTGAGACTACCTTAAACTACATCACTCCTGGTGGAAACATTTTGTGCTGTCAGTGCCCGTGGCGGAGGCAGCAAGGAGCCAAGTTGGGTTTGAAGACCGGGCTCTGCAAGAGCTTTCCCCAGCTCCAAACCACGCGTGGGCATCACTGCACAAATGAATAGAGTTCCCAAACCAATCCAGCAGAAAACACTGCATTTTCTGTATAATATCTTTTTTTTTTTTCCCTGCATGCAAAGCATGTGGAACGATGGTCTCTATTTGTTCAAGGAGGAAGAAAAGCAGATTGGCCAGACCGGCCCAACGAATTTACATTCCTTCCCTGCTCACCTACCCCATAGCTACACAGATTATTTAATGCAAGAGTTGTCTGGGACATGGATTCCTCTTATAAGTCTGTAAAAACGTGACAAAATTCCAAACAGAGTCTATTAAGAAATAGTATTAGAACATAAGAGAGGAACACTTTACATCTACTGATGCTTACTAGGAAAATACATCTGTATTTATAATCCCCCCAAAATGAAAACAACCAGTCCTACCCACCAGTAACATCCTGGCAGTGCCACAAGATCCTTCCAACTAAACTGATTTCCACAGGCAGGATCATTTCCTGCTGCCTCCCTAATGTGCAGCTGGTGTCAACAGCTTCTCTCGCTGTTCTCCACAGAGAACATCCTCCACAGAAAGTGAACCCAGATGGCAACTTTCATCTCCGTCATGAATTTCACTTCTTCTCCGCGCTGTATAACTTGGGGTGGGGGAAAAGATATTCGAATAGTACAGACACATTTTCTATACTCCATCAAGATATGGCTTGTGAAAACGTGGTTTGTTAATCACCCGGGGCTCCTTCAGGAGCCAGGGAAACGAGGAAGCAAGGGACCATCTCCCCAGGAGCCAGCAGCTGTCTCAGACCACAGCAGGACACACAACCGGCAGAGCATAGAGATTCCTTCCAAAATTGCAGCAATAGGGAAAGCTGGAAGAGGTGCCTGCCATAAATCCAGGCATTGCATTAGGGGAGAAAAAAAAGAAGAGTTAAGCCGTGGAAGTCTTGAAAAGAGAAGAGTCTGGGAGGACCTTATATCTGCCTCCCAACACCTGAAGGGAACCTACAGGAAGGCTGGAGGAGGACTTATTACAAAAGATAGGACAAGGGGAAATGTATTTAAATTGAAGGAGAACAGGTTTAGGTTGGATTTTTGGAAGAAATTGTTCAGTGTGAGGGTGGCCAGACTCTGGAACAGATTGCCCAGAGAGGCTGTGGCTGCCCCCTCCCTGGAGATGTTCAAGGCCAGGTTGGATGAGGCTTTGAGCAACCTGGGCTGGTCAAGGGCATCCCTGCCCATGGCAGGGGGTTGGGTGAGATGATCCCTAAGGTCCCTTCCGACCTAGGCCATTCTATGAAAATGTGGAAAGCCCATCTTCCCCAAGACAGGACTGACAAACACCTCCCTCTCCAGGTATTCAGCCCAGCATTCCTTCATATCTACATTTATGAGGTTTTTCCTTACGTCTAACTTGGATCTTCCTCTCCACTGTGTAAACCAACAGCTTCTTGTCCTATCCACGTGGGGACAGCAGGCACAGAGAACAGCTAAACCCATCCACTCTGCTGCCTTCACGTGCTTGAAGATCTTTGTCTCCTTCCCCAGTTTTCCACTCTCTCAACTAATTTAACTTGGCTCCTTCAGCTTTTCACCATGACAGGCCACCTTCTTCTGAGGCTTCCGCCTTTTCTCTGCCTGGCGTGGGGCCGCAGCCACTTCCAGCGGGATGTGACAACCCGACGCGAGGTGCTGGCTGCCACCTCCCCGGCCTCGAGAAGTGGAAAACCTCAGTCACTGCTGTCTTGCACATGGCGCTCCTAAAAGTTACTGGTTGACGTGCCTGAAAGCTTGTTTGGTGAACCACAATATACCAACCAAATTAAAGCCGTAAATGCTTCAGGACAAAGAAAAAAAAACAAAAAACACCCTGAAAACATCTTTTCAGTGTCTATACATGTACAGTACCTGGCACCTGGGGATCCACTTGCCTCAAAACAAAGCAGCCAGCTGGCAAACATCGCTTGCAAAAGACCAAGAGGCCATCGAAACAAGATGAGAGAATTAGTCTCGTGCACCATTAATTTCTGAACATCATTAACTTAAAAGTGTGGGGGTAAGGAACATTTTTGACAGCTGGTTTCAGTTGCTGCCAAGCCTTTAGTACCGTACAGCGGTCGAGGGGGGAGGAAATAAGCTAGAATGGTAGTAAATGAAACCACTTGTCTGGTTTCTCGATTCACTTTATTGTGGTCACAGATCTCTAAAAACTGGGATTCTGTGCTCTGTAATTACAACATCCACATTTAAAGGGAAGAAAAAGGGATAACATTAAAAAAAAAAAAGAAAAAAAGGAGTGCTCGAGGACAAGGTTTACTCCTTGGTAAGCGGCAAGCCATCGAAGCACCACTTTATTGTCCCCTCGTAAGGCAGGGAACCAGGCTTGGTTAAGAGAACAAAATGTGGATTACCCAACCGAGCCCCGGCACTCGCCAACCAGTCTGTCCGTGCTCGTTTCCAAAGTAAAAAATTATTACAAGCCCTGGCTTACGTGACTGCAGAATTTGCCAAATTCAAGTGAAGTTTGTCTTGGTTAAATCCTTCCGCTGCCAAAACCAGATGCTGAAACGGCAGCCTCGGGAACCCTACTCTGAGCTGCTCCTTAGGCTGAACGATGAGCCCAAGGCAGGAAAACAGAGTGGGAGCTGGCAGCAGGAAGGGGACCGCAGCTCCTCGCTCCCGCTTGGCCCCAGCAGGCTGCCCGCCCTGCCGAAATTGCTGCATTTCCCCAGGCAGAAACGAGCCCGAAAAGCAAGCGCACAACAAATGGAATCGTGCGCTGACGGAAAATAAGGAGTCGGCACCGTTTTGAACACGCTCAAGGCGTAGAAACAGAGGTCGGTCCCACCGTGGTGTTTTGGGGTGTGTGAGCACTCAGAATGCCGGCCGCAGGCTGCCCAGGGAGGTGGTGGAGTCACCAACCCTGGAGTGTTTAAAAAAAGGTAGATCTAGCACTTGAGGCTGGGGGGGAGTGGTTGGGGGGGGTCGGGTGGACTAGATGATCTTCAGAGGTCCCTTCCCACCCCTGACATTCTGTGATTCTGTGATTCTGTGACCAGCAGCAGAAAGGGTTTTGTATTTCTGCTGCCAGCATGCTGGCAGGTAAAATCCCAGGTAAACTGCATTTCAGTCATTCCATTCCTTGATTAAAAAAAAAAAAGGAATAAGAAAAAATCATTTAATTTCATTAACTAATCTCCCTGCAAAGGTTGGCCCCCCGCTGCCAGCCCTTGTGCAGAGGGAGTGCGATGCCTCGTTAAATGAAGCCAGCAGCAAGGCTGCAGTTTCAGCAAAAGCCCCGTCATTTCCTCCACACCAAGTTCATAAAGACGTGAGTTATTCCTACGCAGGTTTCCACCTAATTTGTACCCTAGACCCGGCCCCCAGGAGAGCTGCCTTGTTTTCGCAGTCGCTTGCCTGCCCTTCTCCAGGACAGAGCTGCTGTTTACCCAGACAGGCCTGGAACGTTTCTCCAGTAACACGGCTCAGCCCTGAAAACAGCCCTGGGTGTGCAGTAACCCCAGCCCGGCGATGAGCCGGCACTGCTGGTAGCAAACACTGTTCCCAGGAATAAATTTCTGGATTAAGAACCTTAGGGAAACTAGTAAACATGGGTCCCACCACGGCTCAGACCCTTCCCCAACCCCTGATTGCTTTTGGGCCGTACCAATCACTGTATTAACGTTCTTTCCAACCACAGTCGTTTGAGAAGTCAGATGAGTTAAACAACACCAACGTGTGCTGGACCAGACTGGGTGCATGAAGCTATTTGGCAAGTCAGAGTTTTGGGGTTGTTTTCTTTTTCTAAAAAAAAAAATAAAATAAAATCATGAAAAAAACATTATTCATTCTTTTCCTAAATTTTTCAGCTGTGGAATCAATACCCAAGTCTACAGACTGGATACAGCTGGCAATTAGATGTGCCAGATAATAAGCAATTATAAAATATTTGTCTCGGTCTCTGGCAAAGCCCTGTGGTACATCAGACGCTGCGCAGCCACGCCACTAACCACATAATCTTCTGATGATTTCTTTGCTCTCATTTTCTCATTGGCCACGATTTGCAGAAGGGATTGGAATCTTGAGATGGTTTGTGCAGAGGAAACAGTGGGCTGTTATTAACTGTCCATTGAGCACACGCAGCTCGCTTCGCCCATATCCCCTCCCGACTGCCATCGGTGTTTTAACGGGGTCTTCTCATGAAATCAAGTCGGGGCAAAGGAATCAGCAAGAAGGCTATGTGCCTTTTGCTGATATATTTTGGGTTATCGAAGCATTATGCTCTACATTAAGTCATTTTGTCAGGCTTTCTGCAAAGTGAAGCAGCAGACGCACACCACTGCTTCGGCCCCCACGCACCTTAATGGGACCCTCAGCAAAATATTGTTTTCTACTGTAAACAAAGCTACAATCTCTTATGCACATGAGGAATTAATTTTTATAGACTTCTGGCTATCTTGCAGCAGATATAAATTCAAAAAAAAATCCTCCAAAAGCACTATTGATATTAATGTATATATTGATATTAAGTGAAACAAAACCAGTAATTAGCAGAAGTCAAAAGAGTACATGCAACTAATTAATGTAAAATATTTAAATTCCTCTTTAGCTTTCTTCCTTTCAAACCTATTTAAGTCTCTACAAGCATGCACATTATTCAGATGATATTAGAGGCACTACTTGCTACAAAATCAACTGCCTCAGCAGTAATGCTGCAGCTGCTAAAAAAAAAACCCCAAAACACAGCACACCATTTTACCAAAGCTGCTTCTCTTGTTTTTCATATTGTATTTCAATGGCAAATTAGAGTTCTTCTCCAGGAATATATTCACAGAAGCATGCAACAACCAGATCTGGTGCAGCCCAAGACCCAACCGAAGCATCCCTTGACAGTCCTTAAAGCTTTTGGCAGCAATTCTTCTACCGACAGCTCATGCAGATCTTCTCAAATTTATCACAAAGCTGGACTTCTTAGGTTCATCTCCCCCTGCCTTTTCAGTCCACTCCACTGTCACAGACTAAAGCACGGTTTCTGGAGTAGATGTGGCAGGAGCATGCTCCAACTTCCTTGGACACCCCATGGCAACTGCGTTCCTTGCTCCTACTTGCCCCTTTCGAAAGGCCACGCTGAATTAATGACACACAAGCCACTGTCACCTGCCTTGAACCCAACTGCCTCAACCAGGATGGGAACCTCCCGCTGCAGAGCTCACCTTGACAGCTCCTGGGGACTTCGCGACATGGCTTAGTGGTGTTGATAGGGCTGGGACAAAGGTTGGATGCGATGACCTTGAAGGTCTCTTCCGACCAAAACTGTTCTATGAATCTATGGCTATGGAAGGGCAGCCACGGCATCACCCTCCTCCTTCCCAGCCACGTCGAAAGCCACGCGAGGTGATGTCACCGGGCTGGACCCTCTCAAGAACTTCTGCTAACCCAAGGGCCAGCCGAGGGCAGGGAGAGGAAACCTGGCACATGCTGCGGCGGGGGGAGAACACCAAGGGATTCATTTCTGACATCGGCCACGATTACATTTTAATCCCTCAAACAAAAGTATGGTTCTCATTAGCCTCATTAGTTCCCAGTTGTACCGCAAGGCAACGGTGTCACATGGTATTAATCTTTGTTTTCATTAATATGTCATATCAACTGCTCACAGCATTCTTTGAAACCGATACGCTCCCTCTCTTCTGTGCGAGTAGGAAGTGCCAAAAAGCAGCTTCCTCGACAGGAAGGATGACCCCCTGAGATCCTTTAGCTTTTGGTTTACGTTTCCAGAGATAATCTTTTCTTTCTGGGGAAAGAGGGAGGGCAGTTGGGAGTGAAAGGGATGCGAGGCTGCAATCCGCAATAACAAAGAAATTCCTGAGGTCTATTGCCAAGGCCAGGGCCAGAGAAAGGAATAAGATATTCTAAGTTTTCTTGTTGTTGTTGTCACTGGGATATTTTGGAGAGCTAGAGAAATAAAGCCAGGTTGCAAAAAGAGTTTCTTGCAAGCAGGATATTTGCAAAGGCCCCAGCAAAGTTCAGATGACTCCAATTTAGCACACGCACCAAGGTGAGATTTGTTAATGTGATTCATCACAAACCCCAGACACTTGCTTGGTTTTTTTCTAGTACAAAAAATTGAACACTGGACTCAGGCACAGCATTAATTTTCACTTGCACTTCAAACTCGAATATCTGTAAAGCTGATATCAATGAAGCCTTACAGTCCCTCGGTACAAGCTTGCATTACTTCCAGACAGGCAGATAAAGTAGGATACAGACTGGTGGAAAGGCTTTGCCGAGGTCACACAGTTAAGCGTTGCCTGACACTTCCATTCCCGCTTGCACAGCGAGAACTTCCCAAATGAGCCAAGCACACTGATGAAACCCAGGACACACAACTTCCTACTCCTTACTTGCACACCTCCAGGTCTGGGCTTGCTTGGGGACAGTCGAAAAAGCGTTACCCGATTACCCCTGCTACTGAATCAAGCGTGCATTAGCTCAAATGCACCCGTGTGGATACGTTCATTCGCCCTCTGGAGCCCTGGAAGCTCAAAGGGCAATTCTTCCATTTGTATTTCGCGGATCAGAGTGAGGCTTCTCCAGTCACAAAACGAGTTATCTTCGTTAAGTGCTGTGCCCTCGTCGTAAGAGGATCGGAAATCCATGCACTTAAAAACAGGAACGATGTTTTGCCAAATCCAGCCCTCAATTCACACACTGGCTGGTTTACAAGCTGGAGTAAGAGATCCGTTTCTAACCTTTACTGGGTAGGATGACACTAGATAAAACCTCGAGTGCTATAGACCAAAAAAACAAAACTGTAGAACAAGAGAGGAATCAAAGTGGGGAAGAAGTCCATTTAACAGCTACTAATGCCCTCCTGGAGAGTGAAAACAGAGCCCTGAGCATCTCATCAGCCCCCCAGCATTTAATGACGTTCAGCCCAAAGCAGTCACCAGTTCATCTGCTGGCACACCGAAGACTGTGATTAAAGTCCTGCATAGGTCAAGTGGTTTTTAATGAGACATATAAACCACAAAACCTCCATGACATACACGGCTTTCTTCTTTCTCTGTTGTAAATGAACTTGAGGATGGTAATTCAGTTGCAATTAAATGAGGTGCCTCACAGACAAGCTTTCGTGACCTGCGGCATACCCGTCCCTCCAACAGGTCCTGCATATTGAAGTTAAAAGCTATTAATATTATGTTCAATCAGCTAAATATGAAAAAACATCAGGAATTCCTGGGTCAGAAAAAGAGGCACTCAGGCTTCAAAGGGCTCAGAGGGCACCCGCCTGCAGTCCCTGAGGTTGTACAGCAGGGAGGCACTTTGCAGAGCAGTGAAGCACTCATATTCCTTGCAGGAAAAAAAAAAAAAAAAAAGAAGTGCTGCTTAGTCTTATTTTACCCTAAATACCTGTTAGCAGTAGCTCCACCAACATTTTCCACAAGGGAAGAACACACTGAAAAGAATGCTGTAGCCACCTCGTGCTATAATGTTTTATTTATTGGCTTGTTTAACCTATTCACTTGAGCTCTCGTAACTCTACCAGAATCTCAGTCGTGAAAGAAAAGAAGGCAATAGGATTTAAAAACCCACAATTCTAGCGTTTGGATCGAGTGTCTTGCAAACTACACTCTCTAACAGTGGGCAATGCGCTTTGTAAAATGAAACAACACAATAACCAAGGGAAAGGAAGGGTTTTCAGACGACATTTGAAAATGCCGGGGAGGGGAGGAGTGGTTCCATGAGGAAACAACAGAAGAAGAAACAGGAGATCAGTGGCAGAGTAGTTTAAAAGTTTGTTTATGTAAGAAAATGTAATAGCTCTCTGGAGACACCTTACTGTGGGATAAAAGTGATTTTATTCCAGAATTACGAAGTCGGTTTAGAAGCACATTAGCTATTCCGGTACAAAAAAAATGATTTAACTTTTGCTGGAACGCCTCTCCTGAGGACCTTGTCCTGTCCAAGGATCCACGGTGCATCTCTGCAGCCACGTGCTCCAGCAGAAATCGTAGGGAATAAAATCACAAATGCGGGTTCCACGAGGTCACCTGCAATAAGTATGTTTGCTTTTAAGCAAAGGGGCAGCTTTCTCCATTCTTATTTAAATATACAACAATCCATTAACCCGATATGCAGAAGGAAGGAAGTGGGGAGAAAGGAAAAACCATTCGTGTTGGACTCGTTGGAGCTGCACTGTTCTTCCAGTGACCGAACTGCACAATGAACGTGGAAGTATGAGGAATTCCCACCAAATCTTAAACATCATTAAAGAGCTTCTATTAAACTGGGAGCACTTTTTACCGTATTACTGAATAAAGGGTAATTCTAAGGAAAATCAAGGCTAAAGCTAACACAACGACCAGGAACATCCCAGCTGTTTTGGGAACAGAGTGCCCAGAATTCCAAGAGCTTTGAAGTTGGCAAAGGCGATCTCAGCCCCGCATGTCAAACGTACGCCACTCTCTGGAAGCTCATCCAGCTCCGAGACCCACCGGCGTGCGCCTCGTTTCAGATAGTTCACCCATGTTTCAGCAGAGTCAGCAGTAAACTTGCAAAATCAAGAATTCGGGGCTCCGGTTCTGAGGATTTTAGGTTGCCCAAGTAACTCTTATACCATCTACTCCACCCCAGGAGCAGCTTTCTCAAGGGCTGTAACACCCCCAAAGATGGTTTGCTGGCCCCTTGCTGCGGTGTCACAGCACACTCAGCTGTCCCCAGGCACACAGAGTATTCCCCAGCTCACGGGTGGAGGTCTGGGGCAGGCAGGCACCGCGTCCTGCCCTTCAAAGGAGACAGTTTGCTCTTCTAAAGCTTCCTCTCACTCTGAGCCCAAGCCAGCTGGACAGCAGTTGAAAGACTTGCTCCTTCAGCAGCACCCGGTATCTGGGGACTCCAGCCCAAAACAAATAGAAGCATTTAAAATTAAAATAGAAAAAAAGAAAAGGCAATAAAAGGAATAGATTGTTCCTCACTGGCCTAAAGAAGAGAGCTCTATTCCTCCTTATCACCCCGTATCTTCCTTGAACTGTCTTCCCAGGCAACTACTGCCTGGATTTTGTTGGATCAGGTCAGCCCAGGGGTCCGTACCCAGCCCAGGACTCCAGGCGTGCCAGCTGCAGAGGAACACGAGGACCGACCATACAATAACTGCAAAACAACGCGGCCACAGGAGGAATTTCTTCCTCATTTCAGACGCCTCTTTTCTGAGCTACCTCCTAACCCTGATCGGCAACATCTGACAGCGTTGTCCTTTTCCCCTTTATAAGGAGTCACCGTGGTCTTCGACAGCTGTTTTGGAGAATAAGCAAAACTATCTTGATCTGCCCAAATTTGAGAGTAAGAAAAACTCAACAGACCATCTAACTCCACCTACAAACCAGTGTAAAAAGGGAGTTTCAAAGTCAGCCTTAGAGGCCAGTGCTGCCACCCATGATGAGCAGCAGAATTCATAAGATTTCAGGTACTCTGAAGCTCATCCCTTGCGCCACCACAACTCCCTGAAGGACAGTGAGAAAGTAGTTAATCCCCTCTTTGCTCTTTCCCGGTGTTTACGTGCACTGTAAGTGCGTAGCCACCCAGCAACCCCTTCTCCAGGAATTGAATGTCACACTGTATGCACAATAATAATACGGTTTTGACCACCCAGTGACCCATTTCAGAGGATCTAATGAAAAATGTAACCACAGCTGAATAAAGTGTACTGCTGGGTTACTTTGATTCTTTTCCCTCACCTCTCTATGAGAAGAACCTAATTTCCTGTTTAATATTTTCGATGCCACAATTAAGAAGAGATGAACTTGAGGCAAAGCCTCCTATCCCCCCCTCTTTCGCCTCTCACCACTTCCCCAGAAGGACCTGACCCGTTCCCTCGGTGTGTTATTGCAGTACACCAGGAGGCACCTGCCCGTGCCGGAGTAACTTTTAAACTCCAAACGTGAAGCAGCACAGGAGGAAAAAAACCACAGCCTTATCTCAATTATCAAGAGCCAATTCCTTTCGACCACAGCATTCACAAAAGGCAGGCTCTGG
>NW_009705515.1:270-11052 GCF_000703405.1 Apaloderma vittatum | reverse complement strand
CATTCCTGCCGGCCAGCTCATTGTCTTCCGAGAGCAAACACTTGGCCAGGAGCTTCCAAACCCCCTCAAGAAGAAGCATTTGGACATGGGCTGCTGGACACTGGTTGTAGTTCAGTGCAGCAGTGGAAAAAGGCTCTCCTGTCTGTCCCCCACCCTTCACCTCTCTCTTTAAGACTTGAGAGATGACAAAACAGTTCTGCATTCAGCAGGCACAACTGGATTTCTTCCGGCAAAAACTCAAGAGTTCTGCAGGAGCATCACCCCTCCACCACCAGCAGAGAAGACATCACACCGGGAAAAGCAGCCAGGAGTGAGTGCCCAGCAAGACATGGAGAACACATTCCAGTTAGGTGGGTTTTTTTAAATCAAAACTGTAAGACATCATAGCACCACTATAGTCCATCATGAGAATGTCTCAGCCCACCACTTCAGGAGAAAGTCAGATCAAACCTTCAGCTGCAGGCGTGGCTGCAGGTCCAGCTTTCAGCTAGGAAATGTTTGCAGCTTGACAGGGAGGTTGTTAGGGCATTTCTTGCCCCCCACGGACAGAAACTCAAAGAGCAAGAAGTGAAGGAACACATCCAGATTTTGCTGCTACAAGGATATGGGCTCCTGTATCTATGGAAATGAGAGCAGGATGATGCTTGAATTCTTGCCCTGTAACATAAAACATCTAGAAAAATAGATGAGCGATTTTGGAATAACTTGGAAATGGGCAACGGAAAACTATCCACCAAGTTATTTTTCAAATTTTGTGGCTTTCTTTCACAGCCTTAAGTTCACACTGAGTTAGGAGGTCAAAGAACAAAGCTTTTCAGAAAACTGAAGCAGTTCCATCCTTCACCCACTTGCACACCATCTGGAGTAGGATAGGAATGAATGGGACAGGACACGACGCAGGGCTGCCTAAGCACATGCAAATCCTTGAAATGCAATTCCCTGAGCCCACCTGCAAGGCAGGTGTCCTGGCACGTGTTGTAGAGTCAGAAGATTTGGGAAGAACATCCCAAGTGACACAGCTGGATCATGTCCACAGCTTGGGCACCTCATCATGACACAGCTTCTTACCTCCCCAAAAGTTACCACATCACCTCTGCTACAGGTAGAGAGGTACCTGAAGAGGTGAACTAATGAAATTCGGATTTCTAAGGGCTCATCCTCTTCTAACCAATGTTTTTGGGGCCTTAACAAGCGCAAAGACCACCCAAAGTCTTTCCTTTTGCATCACAGCTTTTCCCTGCAACAAGGTGAGATGCTGTTGCTATTTCTCCTCTCCTTTTTCCCCACAGGCTTTAGGTACTTATTCTGAGTGTTCCAGCTCTCTTCTGGATAGAACTGAAAATTGAGAAACCATCCCAAAGTTAATTATTAGGGGAATTCCCCTGCAACAGCCACGAGGGAAAGTGTGCCACCACAGCAGGGACAATGTGTAGCTTGCCACATTATGCAGTCAATTTGCCTCTCACAGAGGACAAGAGAAATCAGGGCAGGCATCCTGGGTAAGAGAGAGAGCAGGGCATGCCCATAGCTCATTTCTGCCAAATGCTTTCCTTGTCTCACACTCCTGTATCGCTCCTTACCAGTTTACCAACCTCAAATGGTAAGAGAAAGTCAACGTGTACAATGAACAGGAAGGGATTACAGAGAAAAACAAAGCAGAGAGATTGTGAACCTACCAGATCTGTCCAACGTTGACCAACGAGAGGTAGAGGACCCACAGGACAGACATGAGGACCATGTTTGCACATCCAGTTACCAACACAAAGGCTGAAGTGGCCAGGCCGAGCAGGGAGAGGTAGTCCAAGGTGCTGTCCATGTCTGACCAGTCCAGAAACCAGATGACTGTTGGCGCATAACTCAGAGCATCCAGGTTTATCTTCCCTTTGAAATACTTCTTGACATTCTGCAGGTACAGTTTACAAGGGAGCAGCCCCTTCTCTCCAATCAGCTGCTTGTTTTGATGATACGCCACCAGGAAGGCCACAACTGGAGGAAAACAAGGAGGGGTGAAAAAACCCACAATATTAGAAATCATCCGGTCTGAAGTACATAATTTGAGTCCAGAGTTAAAGGAGTATATTCATGCCACTGGAAGGAATTTATTCACGTGTCCCCACCTCCATTAAAATACAACACAGTCTTTTCTATTAACCACAATGCATAAGGCAGAGGAATTCTATAAATACTGCATCTGCCTTCACACCAGGAAATGGCACAGAGTCTGTCTGGAGAGAATTTTCTCCTCCACAGTTGTAAGGGACGTGCCACTTGCTTCAGGCAAACTCAACAACGCGCTTCTGGGAAAAACACCCTGTAACTGAGTGACCTGACCCAGGGTAGGAACAGGAGGCTCAGCCCCGCTCTGCGAGACTCGGCGTGACCCTGGGTTAGTCCCACACGCTATTCATCTCCTCCCGCAGAAGAGGAAAAGAGCTTAACGAGCGAAAGCCATGCATTAATTTCAAGAACTTTCAGGTGGAATTTCTTAGCTACGAAAAGCACTTGGAGGGAAGATGCTGAGACTCCCCCAGTTCACGCACAGAATATTGTTAATGAGGCAGGTGAAACTCATTCACATCGTTCAAGAGGTGGCCAAAGGACACCTTAATTCTTTTGGCAGCGTACCAGTTCACGGTTATAAGTTGCAATTGCAGGACATGGTAGTTACGCTACCAGTTTACCTTCTGGATCCTCTCACATCCTGGTAGGTTGGAAATACAGTCTTAATATTTTCTCTGACCTCTAAATTGCTACTTTTTACATGTTGCTACAGCTCTGCCATTTATAGCATCCACACTCTTGCACTGGACAATCTTAGAACAGCCAGATGCTTTTTTTAACAGCACATAAGCAATTTAATTACAGACTATAGACCTAGAATTTGATGTTCTACAGGGAAAGTTGGTCAGCTTCTAGGGATTATCTCATATTTTAGGAATCTCCTCCAGTTACCAATTTGCAGTTTTGCAACTGCAGTAATGTCCATTTCTCAGGGGGAAAAAAAAAAAAAAAATACGAAGGCCAACATTTCCTGATTAGGCTCCATACATTTTGCTCCCAGCAGCTCACTCGCCCATCTTTCAAACGTTATCCAAACGCCAGCCACGTCACACGCAGCAATACCAGAGATCTTGCAAAAGGCCAATTTGTTTCCCCCTCCCAATCCCCCTTAGTTAATGATCAAATCCGTTCCCTTCCTTATCTGCCATTCTGCAAACAAGAATTTGGGTGTTCATCTGTGTCGGTGTCTCTCCCTGGGCAAGTCTGTGTGAAACTACACCCTGAGTTCAGGCCTGGATTCTCATTTCTTTGCAGTCTGGCTAGCAACCCAAAATCTGCAGCCCCAGGGAGTGAAACGAAATGCTCCGCTCCCCCCCAGACACACACAAAGGTCTCCAGCGGATTTCAGTTAATCCACTTAACACTTACTCCAT
Source organism: Apaloderma vittatum (assembly GCF_000703405.1). Lineage (NCBI taxonomy): Eukaryota > Metazoa > Chordata > Aves > Trogoniformes > Trogonidae > Apaloderma > Apaloderma vittatum. The sequence goes on along the minus strand of NW_009705515.1, from coordinate 7,618 downwards.
CTCTTTGCACACGTCGTGTATTTTGTTCTCATTCGAAAAAAAAAAAACACTAAAACTCACACCCCGACACGCATCTGAGGTCACTGGGAGGGTTCCCACTGATTTCAACAGATCCTGAATCACAGCACTAACACAATAAAGTCAGCAGTTTCATTGGTCGTGTCTCTTCCCGTCTGTTTTTTATACCAAACGAAGGATTTCTACAAACTAATAAAAGACATGCAGGATATTATACTCAATTATGGGCAGGAAGGGGCAAGAGAAAAACCAATTTCAATGCTGAAGAATCAGCTTTGGACTGCAAATTAAGTGTTTTATATTTTAGGGTATTCCTATTTTTCTACCAACGTTCAGTTTGGCATGACTATGTAATCAGAAATCCTGACACATGAAACCAGCAGAAATATAACGCTTCTGAACCCCTGACAACTTAATATCTTCATTTTGGGGGGTTTGTTTTGTTTTCTTTTAACAATAACAAAAAAAATCAACTCTGTCTTAAAACTCCACGGCTTGATTTCCCTCGATTAGCATCACAATTTGCCGCACAGCTTTCCAAAAGTGCTAATCAAATTCGCCTCTAAATGCTCCAGAAATTGCTGCCCCAGCCCATAACTGCTAAGCAGTTTTTTTCCTAAAAAGAAAAAAAAAAAAGAAATCTAAATTAGACCCCTGCACAGTATGCAAGATAAACAAGGAAAGGGCAAATTAGGAAAAACAAACTATAGCAATTGCAGAAAAGTACACATTCTATGTACAAACCGTAGAGTCTTTTTAAGTCTGAAAGCAGCAAAGACTGCATGACAGGTTGGCACGAATGCCCATCTAAAGATTGCCCAGTTTGAGCTCCAAAGTGGTTTTCTCCCAGAACACCTATTTCTTGCAAGATGCCGTGCTGCTGGTATTTCATATATTCCGATTTCTCAACAGAATTCTGTGGGCAACAGCCCTAATTTGACAAAAAAGTAACCCAAACCAAGCCCTGACCCTTCTACCCGTGCTGGGACCTGTCACCCTCGCTCTGCACTCATCTCCAGGATCTTCTACAGAATCATAAGTTGGAAGGGACCTTAAAGATCGTCTGGCTCCAATCCATCTGCCACAGGCAGGGACACCTTTTTTTTGGAGCACCTTTGAAGGGCACATCCCTTTGGCAGCCCCTGCTTCTCAAAGCCCACCATCCATCCGCTGGACCTGTTCTGCTAAACTGGCACGAGGCTTCACACCCTGTGTGACAGGCACAGGGAACAGCTGAAGCTAAAGACAGATTCTGCAAAGGATTTCAGCGACATAGGAGATGCAGAGATCCAGGGGGAGAAAAAAAGGGAAGTTATTTATCAGCTTGTCATTGCTTCCTCTCTCGAGATTCTGCATCCTTAAACTGACTGTAACACAGACTCCCTTCCCTTCTGCAGGAACCTTCCCTTTACCTTGGCTTAGTTGAGGCGGGGGGAAATCCCTTTAGCCCCCAAAGCCCGTGCTTTTCTTCCTCGTCCTGAACCCTTTTTCTGAAACCTCTCTCCCTTTGGCCTTGTATTTAGGGATTTTCCACTCCCCATCTTCCCACTCCCTCCAGGTAAATATGGTCAAACAAGTTGGCTTCCACCTTGGGCACTGGCTGGCATGTTTGCTGCGCTGCCGGGGCATGGGGCAAGGTTAACTTCTTCTCTCGTTTGTCCTGTAGCTTTTTCCTGGCAAGAGGGAGGCAGAGCAGCTCTGTTACATGAACCAGAATTCACCAGTTAGTAAGCCAGTCGATGTTGGGGGGCCCACCTACACGGGGGTCCAAAGCATAGATGGACTTTGCCTGAACAATGGCACCACGTCTGCCTCAGCCTCTCCTAACGCTCCGTAAAGCTGCGCCCTTGGGTGCGTGCGAGGTTCACATCAGCCCACAGATGTTCTGACCTCTGGCAGGAAAGAAAGAAGGGTCTTGCCCAAAGGGATGCTGAAATGGCAAAAGTGAGTCTGGGCGGGCTGAGCACCGCTCACAACCAGGTGAGGGGGAGCATCTCTGTCACCAGCAGAGCCGCCAGACTCCGCATCCTGCTCAGGAGAAGCTGCCTCCCTCCTCAGCAAACCTGCAAACCTGGGGCAACGCATTCATCAGCGTCTCCTGTCAATTCACGGTTTCTTTTTCCATCAACAACAGCAAACCTGTTGCATTCCTACACATTCGGCAGCTGCCTCTACCAGCTCCTGAGGTACCTCCAGCTCAGGCACAGGGGAGCCCACAGCAGATTCCTGCAGGACAGAGCGAGCTGACACAGGGCTTGATCCAGAGTCACTCGCTCCTTCTAGGCCCTGTAGCAAACCAAACCCCTCAGAGCGACTCTCCCTTTCCGGTATCAACTTACAGAATGAGAGTGTAACCAAGAGGGACGCTTTTTAGAGTTCAGAACACATTTTCCCAAGCAGGATGCAGAAGTCATCCTTTCTGGCCTTGCCAATGGGAACGATGCGAGGTCCTGGCTGCGTTCCCGATCCAGGGGCACATTTTCCCAAGCAGGATGCAGAAGTCATCTTTTCTGGCCTTGCCAATGGGAACGATGGGAGGTCCTGGCTGCGTTCCCGATCCAGGGACATTCCCTGCAGCCTCCCAGCACAGCTCTGCACACCTCCAAGGCTCCAAACCCAACACAAAACCCCATCGCCTTGCCCATCACCCCTGCAGCCGCTCACTGCCTGGATTTTTTACCAATATTTCCTGGTCTGGGGTGTTTTCAGGCCATGCCAGTCTCCTCTGTTTGGCTCGAGGCACTCTGCTCTTCTTCAGACTGTTCGCTCCTTTGCAGATTGAAAAAAATCTCAGCCTCAGCGACTCCCTCCCACTCAGGAGGCAGACAGAGCCTTTGACAGCTCACATGGGAGCACGCTCCCCTACCTGCCTCGAGCTGATCTTTACATAAGTAATACATGTAAATTGTCATCAACTGCTAATAGACCTTCAGTACTTATTCTCACCTCAGAAGGTGCTTTACTGTACTTTTCCATTAACTCCCCCCCTCCCAGCTCCCTCTCTCCCCCCAAACTTTACCCACTCCTTGCTCGAAGCCACGTGCTACCCATAAACACAGCCTGAGCCTCCAACACCAGTCACCTATCTGAAATTATTTGGTCTGTCCATATTGCCCTGTCACCTCAGTTCCTTTCCCCCAGTCCAGGCTCAGCCTGTCACGGTAGGAGAATGAGAGAATCCCATTCTTCATGCTTGGTAAAGATTTAAAGATGTGAAATCCAAAACTTTCCAGTCATATGGCTTTCCCTCTCTCCCCCCATTAAAAGAAGTCTCAGCTTTTACTTAAAGCCTAAACCACAAGAAGAAATGAACCAAGAGCACAGAGCTTTGCATGAAAACCAAACTACATTTTGCACATGCAAAAAAAAAAAAAAAGTCTGCCTGGAGCCATACATCAAGTGCACCTTTGACCCGACAAGGCATCCAAAACGGCCCTACGCTGGCTGCGGGCAAGCTGAGGTTGTACTACTGAAAAGAAGAAGGGGGAGAATATTCGTGGTATTTTCATTATGATCAGAGGAATGAATCAAATAAGTTTTCAATTGGTGAATTCCCCTGTAAAGTTTTGCAGCACAGAAGCAACAACACGGTAGCACTGAGCAAAGAGCCAGAGCAAAAGCAACCCTGCAGCCACAAATAAACACACAACAAAGCAAGTCTGTTCTTAACACTTTTTTTTGTTTTATTGCCACTCAGAGCAAAGCTAAAGACTTTGAGGTGGTTGCTTTGGAGGCTTTTTAAGCTCCTATCTCCCTGCTGCCTCTTTGTTTGAAATAATCTGGAAGCAAATGGAAAAGGCTGGGCTGGGGCACCGCTGAAAAGCTTCCCCGTAGGACCCACGTTGCTCAAAACCACACCAGTGGCAGCCCAGCCTGCAACTGGGAGCCTTTTAATGTAACTAAGGGAAGAGAAGGGGGAAAAGCAGGGGAGGCAGCAAAGAGAACGAAAGGAGCAGGGACACTGGGAAGAGCCAGGAACCTACAGGAAGCCAAACCCCCCTGAGAAGGCTTTAGATTTCAGAATTAGGAAGAAGTAGCATGAACCTCCTGTAGCTGTAGCTCTGGGGAAAGAAAATATGACTACTAAACAATACCTAAAGAGAAGGAAGATAAACTGGATGTAAATGGTAGCTTTGATTTCAAAGCACTCTACAGAGCCTGGCTGAAATTGGGAAGGGAGGTATCTAATTACTTAAATTTCTACACCTGGAATCCGATGATAGTAATCATCCACAAAGGGCACTTAACGATGATTTAGAAGGAAGGTGAAGGGAGCAAATAACACACGTTTGTTGTCAAGAGCTTTGGGACCAGCTATTTACCTGTAACAGCACTTCCAGCAAGACCTCAAAGACTTTCTGCACTGACAAAACGTCAATCCCTGCCACAAGGAACAACACACGGTGCAAGATCAGGATGGAAAACCTTCAAATCTCAAATGAGCACCTTTTCCAAGCCATCCTGTCCCGCAAATTGCTGTATTACAGATTGCAGCTCCCACTTAGGGACAGGCTGCAATGGTGGAAACCCGTGAGACAAATCTCTTTAACTGGCACACCAGTTCTACACAAAGATGCTCCGAGAGGAATACAGGGAGAGAGGTCTGGGCAGCAGAGCCCAGCCTAAGACCTACATAACTGTTCTCGTGTTCAGGGCTGGATTCTGTGTTACTTCACACTCTCCTTCTCTAGAAAAGTTTTACCACTTGGCCTGCCCACACTTACTTGATGAGGTGGAGAAAGATATCCCAGATCCAAAACCTCTCTGGGGGCTGCCAATTATACGAACCCGAGCGTCACCGAATTTACAAGTGCACTATTAAAAACAGAATTGCACAGACAGGCTCCACTGCAGCCCTGCTGCAAAGAGGGAACCTCACTGAGTGCTTTCAGCTTGGATCCATTCTCCCCTCCCTGCAAGCAGCAGGTGCTTTTAGTCAGTGACCTCCACGAATCGTCAGACTCATCTTTTCCCACCTTCCCATCTCTAACCCGCCTCTCAGGCAACAGCTGCTTTGCCAGGGACTTCCCAGGCCCCGGCTGCTTCTGGAAAGCCCCTTCAAATAAAGAAGCTGAGAACTGTTATAACCAAAGAGGGTGGGGGAGAAAGGAGGGCAAACAGAAGGACACCTCACACCTGCCTTGCCCTGCCTGTCCCCAGGAGAAGATCCAAAGGGAAAGCACCTCCCCAGCTCACATTCTACCCCTCACCTCAACATCCCTGTACACCCCAAACCACATTTCTCTCTGTTCCACCCATGGGGTCCTTCCCTCTCCCACTCCTCCCTTTCCACCTGTGAGGGAGAACAAGCTTCCAGCTCACCCAGCTGCACTAACAGGCAGAAGCAACTGTCATCAGCAGGTGATTACCTCCCTGACACTTTAACACAAGGTGCCCCCCAAAGGATTTGTTGCTTGACACAGGAGGAACGAAAGGGTTACATTTTAAAGGGTGAAATGAAAGAAGGGGGAAAAACATCCCACAACTGCGGAATGTCAAACTGTCACAACGGCATCAACCGTTTCCTCAGCAAGCCTGAGACTCGGTGTGTGCAGAATCACTGCGTCTGGGAAAAAAAAAAAATAATCTGTCAGAGTAAACGGTTCCATCTTCGGAAAAAAAGCTTGGAAAGGCAGCTTGGCACAGAAGCTTTAAATTGTTTTCTGCTGTTTCTAAACCCAGGCTCTCAGAAGAGATCAAAAGGCAGCTCACCTTCCCTTGAGAGCATCCCATCCCAACAGCCATATCATGGGGTTTGCAGCCTTTGACAGAGGAATCTGCCTGCTCAGAATCTCTCCATCTCAAATATACCAATTAGTTTCCACCCCACAAATGCTTTGGTTAGAGGCCGTACAGGATCTCCCCGGCCACAGGATCTAAGCCCCAGCACCACTGCAAGGGATAGCCCAAGTGAGAGCTCAACCTATCTCAAATCTGGCCCAGGTTTCTGGCTTTGGGTTGTCTGGCTGTTAGCCAACCAAAACAAACAGCAGAAATCACTGTCACCTGATTCTAACCAAGCAGAAGTTGCATAACAAGCAGGGAAACTTTTCCTCTCTTGCACCTCTTCCGTTACAAAGGACAGAACCATCCTCCTACCCTGTTCCTTCCAGCTCTGCTACCCAAAACCCTTCCTCTCTCAAAAAGGTTTCCTCACTCTGCACTGCAGAAGCACACCAGGGTCTCCCTCCTGCTTCTGCCACTCCTAGGTGTTCCCATTCCTCCCTCCTGCGTGGAAAAGTGCCAAATCCAGTCCTTCATCCCACTTTCACTCACCAGCCTGCAATCTCAGCTTCATCCTCTGGCTTAGGTTTCGTCCTCTCCCTTTCTCCCTGCAGCCCACGGGTTTCAATCATCACCACACTCACCTGTAACTCACCTGACCCTCAACCAGATAATTGCTCTTCTCCTCCTACTGCTCTGTTGTCCCGAATCAGGTCTCCCACTCTCCAGAAGGTCCCAGGGCTTTGACTCCCTCTTCGTCTTCCGCTGCCTCATCATCCCCCACCAACTCCCACCCCTCCAGCCACCGCCTCCTCCCTTCCCACTTGCCCCACCACCCTACAGGACCGCATTTGGTCCCAGATCTGGCATATTTATAACCCCAAATCCACGATCAAGCAAGCAGCGGCCTCCGCAAAACGCCCGGCGGCGAAGGCTAATCAGTTTTTCATAAGGCAACTGCAAACTGAGCTATGGGAAACTCAGCAGTCTGGATTTACACACGGGGGAATATCGGAATCGCTTTCATTTTGACTGAAAGAGTCATAACCCCGCATTTCGCCGAGAGCTGAAACCAAACTAGAAACAGAGCACGTGTCAAAACCATACAAAACTACAACTTCTGCACGGTTTTGATGCAAAATAATCTAAGCAGGCTGGCAGCCTACAAATCCTAATGATTTTGTGGACAAATCTGGGGCAAGTTTAGAATTTGTAACATAGTGTGTTACATGTCAGTTTAGGTTTCACTGTGAATATTTTTTTAAGTGGAACACTAGTGGGCTGGGAGCACAGCTCTTAGCAATACTAGCCAAAACGAGAGCCAAACGAGCACAGCTGAGCTTGAAAACTGGCTTCACCATTAACTGCTTAAAGGCCACGGCAATGCTTGGCCCCAGCTGGTAGTGTTGGCACCCAAGGATGTCATCTCTCTCCAGTCCTACGTAAGATGCTAAAGACTCGCACAAAACCAAGAGCTCCTCTGTTGTACAGCGAAGCTCACGCCGTCTACCTCGAGGAAAAATGATGACCAGCTCCAGCCAGCTCTGCTGATGAGCACCAGCCTCCTGTTGGGAGCAAACTCTCCTCCCAGCTCCACCAACACGAG
>NW_009705515.1:0-239 GCF_000703405.1 Apaloderma vittatum | reverse complement strand
CACCCCAGATCGCCCCCCCTCCGCCGCTGCAGCATCCCCGCTCCCACCAGCAAAGCAAGAGCTCGAACCCAGAGGCCCTTCCCATTTCAAGCTTGGTGTAGCTCCAACACCCAAAATTAAGCAGCGCTTCGGTAAAAGCCAGTAAGGGCTCCTCAGTGCAGGGACGGTGTCAGGACCCAGGAGCTGGGGCAAAACAGAAATTAGCAGACGGTAATTAACCAGCACAACGCAGCCACGGT
>NW_009705514.1:0-3749 GCF_000703405.1 Apaloderma vittatum | reverse complement strand
ACCTTTCCAGTGATGGAGGTGAGGCTGACCGATCTGCAGTCACTTGGGTCCTCCTTCCTGTCCTTTTTGAAGACTGGAGTGACATTCACTTTCCTCCAGTCTTCAGGCACCTAATCTGTTTTCCATGAAGGGCCCCCACTAGACACAGGCCTCCAACTGGACTCTGCCCCATTGACTACAACTCTCTGACTTCTAGCAACCATGGGTATATCCTATCAGGGCCAAAGAATTTATGGATGTTCAAGTGTTCAAACTGATGCCTGACCCAGTCCTCCTCAACCAGGGCAAACTCCTCTTTTATCTTGACTTCCTCTGGGGCCTCAGAGGATTGAGGCACCTGAGGCCGGTCTCCAATGGTGTAGACAGAGGCATAGAAGGCATTCAGTACCTCTGCCTTCTTTCTGTCCTCTGTCTCCAGGGCTCCCACCTCATTCACAAGAGGGCCTACATTGCCTCTAACGTTAGTTTTGTCTGCGATGTATTTGAAGAAGCCCTTTCTGCTGTCCTTGACCTCCCTCGCAAGTTTTAATTCCAAGGAGGACTTAGCTTTTCTAATCGCCTCTCTACATTCTCTGCCAGCAGTCCTATACTCCACCCAAGTGGCCAGCTCCTCCTTCCATGATTTATAGACTCTCTTCTTCCACCTGAGTCTGCCCAGCAGATCCCTGGTTAACCATGCAGGTCTCCTGGATCTCTTTCTCGATTTCCTACCTGTTGGGATGCACTGATCTTGAGCATGGAAGAAGTGGCCCTTGAATACTGACCAGCTTTCTTGGGCCCCTTTACCTTCTAGTACTTGTCCCATGGGGTTTCCCATAAGAATTGCTTGAAAAGGCCAAAGTTGGCCCTGCTGAAGTCCAGAGTTGCGATACTGCTTGGTATTCTGTTCCTACCGCATGAGATCCTGAACTCCACCATCTCATGGTTGCTGCAGCCAAGGCTGCCCTCAACCTTCACTGCTTCAACCAGACCTTGTTTGTTGGTGAGCACAAGGTCCAGTAGCGCTCCTCTCCTGGTTGGCTCATTCACCATTTGCATCAAAAAATTATCTTCAATGCACTGGAGGAATCTCCTGGACTGAGGATGGCTGGCTGTGTGGGCCTTCCAGCAAATATCTGGGCAGTTGAAATCCCCCATGAGAACCAGGGCCTATGATCCAGAGGCCACTGACAGCTGCCTGTAAAGAGCCTCAACAACTTTCTCCTCCTGATCAGGCGGTCTATAATAGACACCCACCACAGTATCACCTGTGCTAGCCTGCCCCTTAATTCTTACCCACAAACTCTCAACTTGCTCCTCATCCAACCCTGGATAGATCTCGATACATTCCAGTTGCTCTCTCACATAAAGAGCAACTCCACCATCTCGCCTTGCCAGCCTATCTTTCCTAAAAGGGACAGAGCCATCAAGGCCCACATTCCAGTTATGCAAGTTGTCCCACCATGTCTCTGTAATCACAATGAGATCATAGCTCTCCAGCCATACACTGATTTCTAATTCCCACTGTTTATTCCCCATGCTTCTTGCATTGGTATACAGACACTTAAGAGATTTAATGGAGAAGCACCTGTTACTGTTGCTTGTGCCATCCATGTTGGAGTGGATGCACTTAAGCAAGGTCGTTGTTTTGACGCCTAACCCTGGGATACTTCCTCCTGGCTCATCTGTAGCGAGCCAGGTTTCATCCCCTTCCCACTTCCAACCTAGTTTAAAGCTCTGTCAGTCAGTCCTGCCAGCTCACCAGCAAGAATTCTCCTCCCTGTCTGAGACAGCCCCACTTCATCTATATCTCTCATGCCCTATCTATATCTCTCATGTTTCTATATTGTGGAAAAACGAAGTTGTATAATTCCTATTAGAATAAGAATTTCTTATCACCAAGTTCTGAGACCTGGATTTTAAACTGATGTACTGGGCAGATCAAGGCAGCAACAGTAAATCCGTGGCTCTGTGCTTGGCTGCTGCTGAGCTGAGCAAACAATGGGCTTTCCCACAGCCAGGGAACACGAGGAAGGAAGGGAGGCTCACCAGGAGCCAGCAGCTCACAAGAGAGGCTGAAGCTGATGTGCCGGAGCAACCACGGGAGATTTAAACACAGTTCACTCAGACCACACAGACTGAGGCACGGGAAAGCACGCAGCTGAGAGAGCAGCCAGCGGGGCACATGGGAAGGGCACAGGTCACCGACATCACTGTATTGGTTTAGTGACTGCTCTCAGCCAGTCATTGGCCATAATGGTAGACACTCGTCTGAGAAATAAAGCCTGTGCTAATATGGAGTTAGTGCCTGGGAAGTCTGATGCAGGAGCTCAGATGGACCTGGCCAGGTTAGATGTTTCAGTGCAGGCAGTGGCTGGTAACAGGTGCCTCGATGCCTCTGCTGATGTGAAGGTAAGTAACTGCTCGAGGTCTTCACAGGTAGACGACCTCTTATGCTAGGACCTCTTATGCCAAATGACAAGAAAGAGTAGCAAGACTATGAAGCATCAAAGGAGTTGAGACGGATATCCGTCTCAATCCATCTCAGATAGATGACTGCAAAATCATTATACTTTATTGGTCACCACTGACAATGAGACACCTTGGACCATGGTTACCCATAAGACACCTTGGACCATGGTTACCCATAAAAGCAAGTCCAAACATCATCCCACACCCTCTAACATCAGTGCAAACAACATATATAATGTTTTAAGATCTCTCAGTTCAACTCAAGAACATGCACAATATAATGAAACCCCATGAGAAAAATGCAGTAGTTATCATAAAAAGAAATGATGGGTGCTTGTAGTGGGATACTCTTTGTTAAAGGGCACCGAGACACCCACCTGTCAACCTGACAAAGAATTGTGTGAAGTTTGCTGCCTCCTAGGCACAAAAATCCTTGACATTCATAAAACGGGACCACAAATTGTGAAGACCACTGACTACTACCCGTTGCTACTTTTGCATGTGAGTATGAATAACACTGGGAGCAGGAACCTGAGTAAAATCAAGGCAGATTATAGAGATCTGGGGATACAAGTTAAAAGAATTGGGCCACAAGTTATCTTTACTTCTATCTTCCCAGTTACAGGAAAGGGGGCAGCAAGATATAGAAGAATAATGAACATTAATTTATGGTTATGTAATTGTGACATTCTGTGATAACTATAATCTGCTAGGGTGGGCTGGAATCATGGCTGGGCTTCGTGAATGAAGATATGGGAAGGACTCTGCCCACACTTGATACAAGTGCACTGATGGCTAAAAAGACCGATGCGGGATAGGCAATTCCGATTGCAAAAGGCACAGCGGAAAGTCTCCTTAGGCGGTGTTGGGGAGGCACGTCTCTTTCTGTGTTGTCTTTTCTCCTCGAGACTAGTTCTACGTGTGTTCTCAAAGGAGGCAGCAGCGTTATGGATGGTGTGTCTCCACATCTCCCAGTTGGAGGCCAGAGTGGACCACTGATGGTAGTCAGTATGGCCAAAACTGAGGTATTGTTTCAGAGAGTCCTTGTAGGCCCAGCCAGTGGCAAGTTCATCACAGAGCACAACCTTAGGGAGGCAGTGATCGTCCATCCTGGAGACGTGCCCTGCCCAGCGCAGCTGTGTCCTCAGCAGCACGGCCTCAATACTGGTGACCCCTGCCAATTCAAGGACAGTGACATCAGTCACGTAGTCAGTCCAGTGGATGTTTAGGATTGTACGGAGGCAGCGCTGATGGAAGAGTTCGAGGGGTCGCAGGTGGTGGCAGTAGATGACCCATGA
>NW_009705513.1:29705-29996 GCF_000703405.1 Apaloderma vittatum | reverse complement strand
TGGAAGAGATTAGCGGGGATTTGGGGGCGGAGATCAAGGGATTTAGCCGAGGGGAGCTGTGGTCACGCTTCGGAAGAATGAGGACGTTGTTGCTTATGACTTGAGACTGCATTTTTTTCCCCGGTCGCTTCTGGAGAAGGCAGCAGGTAGAGCTGCGTTTGCGTTCGCTACTTAACGATTAGGAAACAAACACAAAACTATGAGAGTGGTTCAATTACCGCTCCCCAGAGTGGATGCGCAATACATATTTTAGATGGTTTTTACCTAAATTCAACGCTCGGGCGTTTTATT
>NW_009705513.1:0-29674 GCF_000703405.1 Apaloderma vittatum | reverse complement strand
GACAGGGGGGCTGGGAGCCCGACAACCCTCTTTGACAGGGCTGAGCCCCGCCGTGACCCCGCGCCTGGCCCCGCCGAGCAACGCCGGCCTAAGGGGGTTTGCAGATGATCCCCTCCGACGGCTTTTCTCTTTCCTTCTGCTCCAAGCAATTTTTTGGTACGGGAGTGACATTGTAATATCGATTTACGCCCCTTCCCCTTTTTTTTTTAATTAAGGCATTTGACTTAAATATGATTTTAATTTTATTCTGTTGCCATTGAACCGCAGGGGTCTAGATTCTGTTGTCAGTGTGGTCACTATAAATGTAAAATAACGGGCATCTAGAATAACAACAGCAGAATGACTCCGTCATTTACATTCAGCACTGTAAAATGTGTCATTTGTTTTTATTTGAAGAGGAGGGAAAAAAAGTCTATTCTACAATGTGGTTCCTGTTGCTAATAGCCAAAAGGAACCAGAGAGGGAATTGCTTATAAAAATTTAAGGCATTTCTCAGACCCCTTTGAGTATAAGCAGAAAGTATTTAAAGCTTATTGCTGATTAACACAATGTGTGCCCTCTCACATTTGCACGGCTCTACTCAAGATGGTTTAGCGACCACAAAATGGAAATGTGAAGGCAAAACTGTAAGCATAGAAGTTATTTAGAAGTGGCTGTGGTGTGTGTGATGTCAAACAGTAAATGGAAATGCACACATTAGAAATTTGATAGGAATTCCTTGTTTACTCATTATAGATACTTTCCAGCAATTATTTTTAAATCTTGACCACTGTGCTGTCCAAGTGTTTTGGCAGTCTTTCATAAACACACACATATACGAATCCATATAGGCAAGAATCCCTGAAGGATATAGCAGAAAACATTCCTTTATGCTGTAGGAAGGAGCAAGATTTCTGTACATTTCAGAAGGCTTGCTTCCATTTAATCTTACTACTTAGAATTCAGCCTGATTCCTCTATGCTTTCATATGTCAGGTTTCCACTGACGTCAAAGGGAGTACCACATAAAGGACAAGTAAGGATTAAGCACGACACAATATTTGGCATGGTAGGCTTCCTAAAAGATGTATAATAGAGTTCTTCCCGGGGAAATGAAGCATCGATGAGGGACTGGGGTTTTAGTTAGGTGAATCTTCATTTTATCGCATCATTTCTTTCACTAGGTATGTGGTACATGCTAACCATATGCAAGCATATATCCACAAGTACAAGGTTCATTGTTCTTAAAACCAAATCCCCATTTCCTTTGATCAGTCAGCAGTTAGTATTTGCAAGCTGGAGCCCATGCCAAGAAGCTGCTATTGTGAGCCTCACGTTGACCTGGGCACTGACTTGGACTTGTCAATTCCAGACTCCTTCTTTTCTGTCTCCTGCCTGCACCAGACTCCTATAATCTGCGACTTAGTGCAGAATGCAGTGCCTCAAAGTGAGCGGTGAGCTAGCCTTGAAAAGAAGTTCCATACTGGAAACAGTCCAGTCCAGATACTGCCGCACACTGGTGAAGCTGCTGAGCAGTGACAAGCAAGGCATGTTTGCAACAGCAAAATGACATAACACATGTCATCACGGTACCTGCACTAGCTCAGCATCTCACGTAAATCCACACTATGCTCCATAAACCTGCCCCTCTCTGCCACAGTTCTGCTGAAATTGGTGGAATGACGCATGCCAGTAAGGCCTCCTTGCATGTACAGAATGTGTAGGAGCAGTTCCTAAAGCAAATGTTCACAAATCCTGTGGCGACAGAAGCATTATAAATACATTTCAAGCAATACAAATACAGGGAACAGATTAGATAATTACTGTAGCCATTTGATTACTCTAAGTATAGCTGAAAAAATAATAGAAAATATGTTTTGTGAGAAGGAATTTTATTGTATACATTGGTGTCAACTATTATCATACAAATGCCTATATACTTGAGTAATTTTATATATGTGAGTGAATAATTCCATTGGGCTCTCTAATGAGTTTATTAATATCATCTGCCTTGCTAAATGTAAGTCAACTAAATCACCGGCACTTAAAAAAACCCAACAAAAACTAACAAACAAAACACAAACAACAACCATATCCCTTTCACTTTTATCGCAGACGAAAATGCAAAATTTAGGAAGAGATGAGATTTGAATTTCTGTAACAAATTCTTGCTTTTATTTCAAATAAAAAAAAGAACAGGATCCACTGTGAGGTATTCTATTTTTGTTGTGGCATAACATGGCATAGTCTAATTTCTTTTGCTGAATGTGTAAAGTGAAGACAGTGAAAATGGTATTCAAACAGATACCCCTGTACTGGGCATTGTAAGATTTACTTTATGTGAGATTCTTTACTAAGCTCTTGCTTTGAACACAGAAATCACAGAACCATAGAAGCACAGGATCATAGAACAGTTTGGACTGGAAGGAACCTTAAAGTTCATCTAGTTCCAACCCCCCTGCTGTGGTCAGGGACATCTTTCACTAGACCAGGTTGCGCAAAGCCCCATCCAGCCTGGCCTTGAACACTTCCAGGGATGAGGCATCCACAGCTTCTATGAGAAAACTGTTCCAGTATTACATCACTCTCAGATAAAAGAATTTCTTCCTAATATATAATCTAAATCTACCATCTTTCAGTTTGAATGTTGCTTCTCAGGGTAAGAGAGGGTGGTGACATGCTCCTCTTTTTCTCTTTGAAAGGACTTTCTACCCAGTTCTAAATGGTGTCACGAAAATGCTCACGGGTTGGGAAAATCAATCTTGGGTACACCAAAGGACCAGGACTGCTGTGTGTAGAGCGGTGACCAAGGAGAAGTTGCACAGGAGCCCTACAAGTTGCCCTCAGGACAGCAGTTGGGAAGGGAAGCCATAGTTTTCCAGAATGGGCTTGTGCTATGCAGAGTTGGATAGTGGTTCAATGCCAGTGACTGCACTGTGCAAAACTGCCAAGCGTCATGTCACAAGGTAATAAACACTTTACTGATTTTATTAGATTCTCTTGCTAAACTTTCACATCCAAATGAGCAGGAAACTGCAGAGCAAAACCTGTTAATAACAACAGGCCTTCACCTAGCTTTGTCCAAAAGCCATTCCCATGAATCTCTGACTTTTGCCATTCATGGGTGTAAGTGAGAATGCTGGATAAGAACCCTAGCCTTTGATCCAAAGCCTTCAGCTGAGGTCTCTATTGAAAAATTGTAAATCAGACTGGGCAATCCTAGCGTCTGTGTGAATCTGTCCGTTAATTGGATGTGGTTTCAAAGTAGTAATGAAATCTGCCAAGGTTTGCAAATAATAAGCCAGTGCAATAGTCACATAATGGATACCTCTTTTTTATTTACTGGGAAAATAATTAAGCTTCTGACAAAATGTTGATTTGTTTAAATTTCTATGTAGGAGTAACTTACAGTAAGTTACACAGAAATTGATTTTGCTATGTATTTCTATGTTAAGCTGCCATATATGACAGGTTCTGCATTCCCAAGAAAGTCTCTGATTGGCTGATTTATTGGGTAAAGGACCTTCAGATTTTTTAGGGTTAAGTATAAATCTGGATTGCAACAGAAACTACTCAGAACTGATCTTTCTGTACCTATGCTATTACCTGCTCACTCATTCTCTTCTACCTGGTTAAAAAAACCCAAACCACTATTATCCTTCTTGTGTCAGCATTGTATTAGGTACCTTACTCGGTGATAAGGAAACAACCTACTCACTTCAGAAAGAATGCTTTGGAACTTGTCCCAGTCTTACGTTTATGTAGTGATTTTTGGACTTTCAGGCTTTGAGGCTACAGAAACCGGCAGGAAGCATGCACATAATCACAGGCTAGTTTTGTTTACGTTTCTTTTCATCCACTTCATCTTCCTTTCTCTCATTCCAGAAATGTATGAAGTGTGTGCAAACACACACACACACACAGACAGAACCTTTCAGATTGTTGCATGATTCCAATGGTGGGCTTTTTAAAAATCTGTTTTAGGGAGGCTCCCCTCTACTGCATTCAGCAATGATGAACAGTGACTTCGCTCATGAAAGGTGAAAATAAACTTACCTGCTTCGCTCCTGGTTCTCCTTTCTTGGCAAGATGTTTCCAGCTCTGACAGTGGAGTATCTGGTGTTGGAAAATCTGGCAGTGAAATATTGTTGTTTTAAAAATAAATTCTATCCACTGAAATTGAAAAAGGAAAGCTCATTATGGGTACTATGTATGGTTAGGGCTTTGTATTTACTCAGCTAAGGTTTAATCCTAAATTGGTGGTTTTAAACAGCTTAGTGCAACAGCTGCTATCCATCTCACAAAGTTCAAATCAGTTCAACATTTTCCCTAGCGTGTGGAAACAAAGCAAACTGTGAGATCAGGCTTCTACGTCTAGCTAAACTGTTTTCAGCACAGACTGTGAAAAGGTAAAGCAAAGGTGCTTTTGCATCAGTTTCCTGAATTTTGACGCTTGGGTCTGTGGATGGTTTCCTCACCCATTGACACAAAGTACCTGGATGACTATTTTAGATGTGGTATCTCTCAAAGAATTTAAATTGGGGATAGTACGTCATCCACTACTCACATCAGAGCATGACCCCAGAATGCCCTCTGCAGATCAGAGGCTGAGGTGCTGCGAAAAGGAAAAGCAGCTCGGAACTGGCTGAACCAGTTTTCAGTCATTTCTCTGACAGCTCTCAGAAAGTTATTGAAAAAACCAGCACCTGTGAGTGGGTAACGTCGCTGGTTAAACCATCCACGTTTAAGGCTTTGTGTTGGAATATATATCGCCTGCACTCCATTCTATTCCTTTCTGCGAAAATCTTCTACGTGCTGATGCCGTGAAAAGGCCGAAATCAGAACTTCATAGCCTTGATGTCTATTAAGCAGGTATTCTTTATTGCAGCGCTGGGCACACCTGGGATGGCTCCACCTGGTGTGTGCCCCGAGAAAGGCCAGACGTACGGCTTCTATACAGTTTAGATATACATATTCATGCCATTTCCCGAGAACCCATTAACACGTCGCTGCTCACCACCGCATGCATAATACAGTCTTTCGGTGGTCGTCAGGGTCTCTGGTGGTCGTTTAACTTCATCATGATGGTCTTCATCGGGCTGTCCTGTTGATGGGCTCCATTCAGATAACTCCTTGTCTTTGTTAAGAGACCCCAAGGCTGGCCTAGGCTGGTTCTGCATATCTTAATGGCCCTTGGGAGTCCTGGGGCATTCCATCTTTGAAGATAAGAGCATCCTGCCCTTGGGCATAAGCTCTGCTTGTGGAATACCTGTCTCACACCTCCGTTGTCTCACTAATTCTGTTTGGTAAGAGCATCCTGAGTCTTTTACATACAAGCTAAAACTACAGTTCTGGCTATAACTATGGCTCCAGCTAAAACCACGGCTTCAATTCTCTTCCATCTTAGGGACAAGTGATATAGATTTTATGTGATATCTCTTCTACTTGCTTAGGATGAAAATCACTGCGCAGTTACATTGCAAACAGCCCGGCTCACTAAAGGTGTTAGTATCACCCTGCAACGCTCCTTGCAAACGATTTAAACAGTAGTGACAGAAGTTAGCTTCGCCTCAAGCTTTTCTGTGGAAAAGATGGTTTTAGGTAAAGTGAAAGTTGGCTACTTGCTGCTGTCAGAGGAAAGTGTCATTATCTCCAGAAGCAAGCAGTGGGGGGACAACATTTTCTAACAGCATGGGAAAATGTAGGAAAAAAATGATTGTTCATTAGCATTTTAAGATGTTTACTTAAGGTATGTGAGTTGCCATGCACTAAAAATAATGAATAGGTTCAGGTTAGAAACTCATCAGAGTTTCAGACACTGTACAAAGTCAGAGAGTGTAAACTGCTTTTAAAGAATTCCTTTTGATCTTTGTATCTGTACAAGCCATATATTTTTTATTTTTCAGAAGAAGTAGAAAATCATGGAAAATTAAAAATTAGTACCAAATTCATGTCTGGTTTACAACCAGAGAAAGACTCTACCTGTAGGAGGAATGCAAGGACTTGGTCTTCTACAAGAATAGAAAGTAGATATTTTGAATTTGGATTGATCTAAACTAATCAAAATTGAAACTTACAATGTTATCTGAATATTTCTAATTTATCATATTTTGATTTGTGACATCTCACAAAATGGACTTTTTAATTAGGAAATCAAAGTTCAGTAATGTAGCTACTATTTTCATATTTCATAATTTTAATTTATATTTCTCACATGTGGCTCTGAAAATTTCTGTTCAGGAAGCATTAGCATTACTTAGTCTGCTTAGGAATTCTGATCGGATTAGTACTCTCCCAGGACTGATATACTAAACAAAAACTGGTTTGATAATGCAGTTGATTGTAAAAAAGCCTTTGAAAATGTGCAGATAGCTGTATGTTGTGTACCAAATTGTCTGCTATTACAGATATCAACTGCAAATAAATAAGTAGCTACCACCTCTTTTATATCAAAACACTTCATAAACTATGTTTGCCTTTAAATACTAAGTATCTTTCTATATTGCACTGGCAGCAGGGTAGAACCTCTTTCCCACCACTTGTTTTGACCTGAATATTCATTCTTCAAAGAATGGAACTCAGACTGAATTCAGAGCATAGGAATTAATTACATCTCATCGTCAGAGCGCAGAGGAGAAATAGTCTTGGTGTCCTGAAAGAAAACATGCAGATTTCCCAGAACTAGCACTGAGAACAGCTATACCTTCCCCTTCTTGGTCTTGTTGCTTACAAAAGCTGATTCCCACATTTCATTCCATGGTCAAGGAAATGATTTTTGGTAGTCTTGATTTTGTCTGTTCAGCAATTCCCTGGGAAACAGGCTTGTCTGACCCGTTAAACTATGTATGTGGCTTTGTCAGATTGTGCAGCTGAAATGGTTTTTAAGTAAATTTAATTTTAACGTGCAAATTAGTGGTTACAAAAACAGTGAAAAAACCCTATGTAGTAAGTTCGTAGCAGTGGAGACACTTAGGACAGTGATGTCTTGACCCAGAAAAAGGTCTACAGTAGTGCTGTATAAGCCACTATAGCTCTTTCAGTGGCAGCCATGTGTTGCAAAGGAGAAATCCTGTAGAAAGGGGTAAAGGCAGAAGGGCAGTAATGTGAGGCTAAAGCTGTTTACACTCAGCCTAGAATACAGGGTGCTGTAACAAAATTAATAAAAATACAACAGCACTGTTTTATGACTTCACGGATAACTTTGTGTTGTGAATTAGGACTGCTGAGCCACCTTTTACAATGGGAAAGGATTAAAACCGTCTTGTTTTCCTACGAGATATCGCATGCTGTGTCTGCTGAATCCTTCCTTGCTGTGGCCAAAAGTAAGCATTACAGCAGTCAATTACAGCTACCATTTGAAATTTCTGTAGACAGAGTAGAATATTATGAAACCACCTTCCAGGATGCAAAGTAACACTGAAGGGCAACTGACATAGCTGCTGCACTGAACAAAAACAGCCAGTCAGGTTGCCTCCGGAAAGCCACATAGGCTGTTTGGAGAAAGTGCTCAGATGAGGATTGTCGTTTAGTGCAGAGGTGGTTTTACAATATGAAGTGGAATCATACAAGCTGGTTTGCTGGCAGTAATAAGGCCAGTCGGCTTCTGTTTGAAAAGGAGAGGAGCACTCCTCGGGCTGTGTTATCTTGGTCAGACATACCTGCTGACAGACCGGATTAACGTCCGTTTGTCAATGAATCCAGATCAAGTTGTATGAGATGAAAGATCTCTGTGGCAGAGCACCAGTATTACTGTATTTACATGCTGCCAATACTTGTTTTAAGAAATCAAAAAGTGGTTTTCAGGCAAACAATGGAACAATTTCCATGGCATTTATCACTATACAAAGGCAGGAAAAGGAAAAATTAAAACCTAGACTTTTACATAGCTTCCATGAGTTTATTAAAACCTCTGATGCAATCAGAAACCCAGACTGAAGATTCCTGAAAAGTCTCTCTTGTCCAAGAGCAGCTGCTTATTTTGAAACATCTCCATGATGATATGCAAGCTACAGTAAAGGTCAGTCAAGCCTCCTCAAGCACTTTGTTCTTGTAAAGAACATCAAAAGAGGATGCACCTTAGAGTATGTCTTGCTTGTTCTGCTTAGGGCATGAGGTATGATGACCTGTAACCTCCAAAATAGGTCCTCATACTAAATTCAGTCTGCAAATTTTCACACAGATTTGCAGAGGGATAAATAGGAACTGTCCATGTTAATGACTTACTGATGGCCTACTCAGAGAAACATTTTACTCTATAACCTGCTGTGGACCACCTCTGAACAAATCCTCAAGACATTATTGATATTAGCTCCACCAGGACAGGCAAAACACATAACATATTTTTACACTTGAAGGACTAAGGAGCTCTTGTTAGAGAAACTGAGGATGTGAAAAGAAGATCTGTAGCTGATAAGAAAGAGCTCCAAGCATCTGTGAGCTGCAACACAAAGCTTCATTTGACTGGTCATGAGACATGTACCAGATCCTTTGAAAAGCTGAGGGAAGGAAATAATCTGGGGTTAGTTCACGTATCACAACAGCTTCTCACTGTGAACAGGGCTGGGCTGTGCTTGCTGTATGCACACCAAGTGCAAGCATGACTAGCCAGATTCGTCACGGCTACTCACGAGATGTTACTCTAGCATAGGCTCATGGTCAGTCAAATGGATCACCCCTGTAGCATGGAAGTTGTGCTTGAATTGTTTGTAGGTTACAAGGAACTTACATGCCAAAGTATAGCCACCTCTGGCCCAAAAGACACATGTGACTAGGTACGTGAGCATCAATTCATACCAGTTATTTCCTGCACAGAGCAACAGAGATTAGGATGAGGCAAAAGTCCTCTTGAGCAGGAACAGCTTGCTTTAGGACTGGAAAGCACACAAGACAAAGGACCAATCAACAGCATCACCACAAACAACAGCTGCAAACAGAAGAGCTTTGGACACCCTTGCAAGTTGTGCAATAGAGGGTGTTTACTGCATATAGACCTGTGCAGGCACTTACTTACACGCTCACTGACCTTGTTACCTCACCCTCTCTGCTTCATGGTTGTTTTTTTACAGATGATGTACAACAACAGTCTGACATTCCACCACCGTTAGAGTTCTGGGGGAAAGGTTACTCAGGATCCACAGTGTAGTTACACTATTCCAGAGCCAAGAAGCTATTACTAAACTGAAGGACGTTCTGGACAGTAACTAACAAATTACTATTTTGTCAAACTGTATAATTTGCCCAGTTATATTCCAGTGGCAGCATCAAACTTACACAAATAGTGAACTTTCTTTATCATTGCCTGTGGAGGAATCTGTAAGTATGCTTGCTGAAGGATTGCAATAGTGCTAAGTTCAGAATCCGAGGGGTTTTTTAATATGTCTATTGTATCATGAAAATATGCTTTATACTATACTGACAGCAGAAACATACTGTTATATTTCAAAGCTTAAACAGTCTTGTGTACAGTGTTTTAAGGCTACCTCATAAAATAATTTTATCAGAATGAACCTAAATTTAAATGAGGCTTAATCTAACATTCTCTCTGACCTTTCTTCTTGAATATATATTTATGTGTTATCTATATAGTTTTTGCCAATAAAATTCTTTAGCTGATAACAAAACTAAACTCTCTTTGAATCATACATCTCGCTTCCAGGACAACAACAACCGACATCACCCTTAAATCTCTCCCACTTCTATGTTTGAGTCTACCTTCTGCAAGAGTTAGGAAAAGTGACCCTAATTTACCTTGCCAGCCTTCGGTTTAGTCAGAACTGAGACAGAACTCAGAAAAGGAATTTGTATTATCAAACTCTAGCTGCTCTACCTGTTCTACAGCCTGCATATTAGTACTTCAAGCCAGCATTAAACCTACATAAATGCTATGCTGTATTTATCCATCATTACATACCAGGAAGAGCCTATATAATGGCAGCAGTGAGTGAATGTAATGACCTAATTAAAAAGGAATTATTTTTTCTTAAGAAGACAGATAAGCGACAACAGAGTATCCTTCAGTGTTAATAAAAAGCTAAAAAAACTTGACAGCATGGGATTTGGCTCTGAAACAAACTAAATATTTTGTTTGATTATAAGGCATGTAATAGCTTGTGGATATGTTATCAATCTGAGACATCTATTTTATGTTAATATTTATACAGGGAATGAGCAGGGTTTTTAGCTCAAGTGTCCTTAATATGTCAGGATGATTGAGGTAATAGCATGGAAACACAATATAACATTTATTACCTTTTCTCCTAATGGGGTCGTACTTTAATTTTCAGGATTCATGAAATTCTAGCTTCCTCATGATACATGCTAGTATTAACATTCAGGTTTTCTGTGAGTAGTGTCCTCCAACCCAAGTTTCTTCTGCTTGTAAATCATGGTGACTCCAGTAAACACTATTTTCTCCCCAAAATATCCACATGTTCTCTCAGTCTCTGTCTTGATCTCTCTCTTGATTCAGTCTTTTTGAATTCCTGATGTGTTTTATCCTACAATCCAGAAGGGCTGATTTTGGAGCAGACATTTTCCTTTCTCCATATTCTCCACCACATTGTAATCTCTCTCCCTTAAGGATGCTTCTCTTTGTCACTTCAACTCTCCTTCTCTGGCTCATTCATCCAAATCATCCAGCCCTTTTGTCTCTCTTTTTCTGCAAACATTCAGCAGTTCATCTTACTCTTCTTCACTGTGATTTGATGAATTTCTGATAATAACAGTCCAAGCCTTATTTTTCAAGCATTTTTATCTTGGCTTTTGATTTTCCTGGCTGTTTCCTAGAGAGGTCTATTAGAACTAAATGTACATTTCTACCTGATATCTCCTTTACATTTTCCAAAGTGCATGTGAAGCTTCTGAATCTTCTAGGAGGACACCTAAACTCTTCAAATAAAAGACTTTTCTATGTTGCAAGATTGTCTACATCACAAGCAGTGGAAGTGACATCTATACTCTGTTCCCATAACTAAAATTTCAAAGCCTTTATATAACTACAGTATAGCAGAGTCAGCAGACTCACCAGGATATTAAGACTGGAATTAGCAAAAAAATCTTATGAGTGTATACCTGAGTTAGAAAGTTGAAATGTGTCTTTTTCCCTGTAATTTCTGAAGTTAAATATAACAGAGAGGAGTAACCAAAATCAGGCACACTGTTTACATTCTTGTGTCTTCCAGTCCTCACACGAACTGGCGATTTATTTCACCTGACACTTCTGTTTTCTGAAAACTGTATAGTTATACCATATTGGTAGTTAATTTTTCCTCAAAGCCATTCATCATTAATATTAATTCTTGCCCTCTCAAATCAGGGAAGAATCCCAACCTGAAATTAATTGATGATGGAAATATACTATATTTTTAGTAGGTAGATAGAAAGAACAGCCATGGAAAGATGACATTAGCAGAAGCTCCAGGCATCATTGTGCTGTGATCTTGCAACACCAGGTGCAGTTGATTATCTACAGGTTGCTCTGTCAATGACATGAGGCTGTCAGTCAAATATTTGTCTCTTACACGTCACGAGCCCTTCTACAACTTTTCAGTAAGGTCCCATGCAGTGCATGGAGCACAAGACTCCCTCATTATCTCACTATCATTCTCTGAAAAGTCTGACTTACAAGAAGAGGATGTTTCTGAACAGCAGGCTACAATCATGTGAGATCAGAGTGTATATAATCAGAAACAATATGCTTAATAATGTCTTTTCAGCGTTCTGCTCCAAAATGGACATTTTACAATTTTGGGGAGGGGAGGACTGAAATTACAGATAATCTGGGAGATGAAGAACCACAAGACTCTACAAGTTCTGTAAGCTGTAGCATTAAAGGAGTCAAGCTTCCTGCTTTCACAGAAGTTGTCTGTTATTTCCGTACAAAAGGATTTTGGCACAAAAGAATTGTAGTGTTATCAGCACCACGCTCTAACCGACTGAGGGATGAGAACATAGTTAATGGCTGTTTTCATGAAGATTATTGTTTCCCATATAGCTAAGAGGAAAAGACAGCAAAATACTTCCCCATACTTCTTTTCTTTTCCTTTCCTTACACTGTTGATGCCCCCTAAACTACATGCTTTTCTACTAAAAAGTGAAAGTGAGAAAAATTTTCAGCACCCAAGCCCTTCCTGTATTATAATACCACCACATAATAATATTCCTGTTGCAATTTTACATGACAAAGCACTTTATAGGTGAAGGCAATAATTTTCTAAAAATAGTGTGAGCCAATGTGTGCAAAAAAAATCAGACCATAACATACAGTTCTGTTTAATGTGTCACATTTTTCCATCCTGCAGTTATCAGACATCACAGTTTTGGGCTGCATGGAAAAGGTCCAGGAAGGCACAATGAGTAGAAGTAAAGTGCTTCCAAACTCATAAACCACCACGGCTGAAGTGCTATGTGTGACCCACACTTGCGAAATCAGGGTACTACAGTCTGCAGGTTTCACTTCTTCTTTTGATCCCATGGCTTTTGAGCCCTGATACAGCTCCAGACCATACAGATATTATTGCATATTGCAAAGTGTGAAATTTGGACGCCCCTGGGGTTGCTGGGGAACCAGAAATTCCGGGCATTTAGAGAAGGGAGGTACAAAAAGCAAAACAATGCACTCATGTACTCAAGCTCCCACTGTGCTGTACAAGGTGTGTTAAAAATTTTATCAGGTCAAAAAACCCCAGAAGGGCTCTGCAGACAAGGCAACAACTTACTGCTATTGTATAACTGCGATTAGGCAGGCTGCTGGCAAGCCTTTGCTGAACCCCAGTTTCATGACCTTAGGGTTAATTGCTTCACTTTTGAAATTATTAGAATGTCCTACTCTGCTTGTATTATTTCCCTGACTACTCTTGCTATATTTATTTGCACAATATATTTTGTTTTCTTGTGTAGTTTTAAGCTTACGATTAGGTAAATATCAATGCTTAAAGATAAGAGTTTCATGAAAATTTAAGGAAACATCAGTGCCTTGGAATATAAATCTAGAGGTATCTCTGTTACACAAAGTCTGTAAAAGACTTCAACACGAATTGATGCTAATGGGAAGAAAAATCACACCAATATGTAGATACAAAAGCAAGAAAGTATTTTTTTCATCAAATGCAAAAAGCATGCAAAGAATGCAAAGACATACCTAGTCACAGTTACAGCATCTCTGTTGTCTAGGCTTCCTACATAACTTGAAAACTAAGCAACATACAGATAAAATGATGCATCACATGCCAGTTGTCAATGCAAACATTTGCATTCAGTCACTCACAGACTCCACCTTGTGGTAACACTTCTCTGTTTCTTGACCTTTGATAAGTACCAAATAGCACAGGCTGTCTTGGATGCACTCTCAAAAACTGCTGGTGTACAGTCCCCATCTAATCAGATAACTCAAAAATAACAACATAGTTTCTTTCCTCATAAAGCAGAAAAGGAGAAACAGTGATAATAAGCTCACTAAGGCACAAAGTCAGAGATTTAGAGGAGGTAGGGAAGACGTTGTATAGAGGAAAAAGTCATACACAAGAAATCATGCTGTATAAAAATAAGCATTAAATACAATAGCTCTAGAAAAGAGCTCCAACGCTTCAGTTTTATGGCATATTAATATTTGCTTCTGAGACAGAAAGCTCTGGCCAGCTCCAGGTGTAGTCTCTCTCTGGTTTTCCTCCTGCCTGGTCTGAGAGACTTTGCAGATGAAAGCAAGGTTGAACGTTGCTCCTTGGATTCTGCAAATGTCCCCTAAGGACAGCTCCTGTAATCACCTGCCACTGCTGCTGGAGCCTACCAGGGAGCAACACGAGGGAAACTGTCCCTACAGCTCTACCAAGGGCGCTCCTCAATTTAGGTCAAGTTTAAATTAATCTGTATTATGCAAAGGAGATGCGGAGTCAGAATTATTCCCGAAGTTATAGAAAGTATGACCTATCTAATAGAAATCATTCCTCCATTATTTGAGGATGTATCGTGATTCTTTTTTCCTTCCTTAGACCCTCTGAAGACAAAAAGGATTTGGATAAATGTGACAAATACAACCAGCTTTTTACTCCCTGAAACACAGCAGAATGTGTCAGATGAGATTGCACCTCTGGAAGCCTGGCCTTGCTGGACCTACAGCCTGAATTTCAGAACTGCTGCAAATCTTTAACTTTTTGGCCCTTCGACCTGCACCAGAAAAGACTTGATAGCCCTTCTGCTGACTTAGGCTTTATGTTTCAGTCCCTGCCCTCTAACAACAGTGAGTCTTTCTCCTACTTCTGACAGGGTTTATAAGATTTGTTTCTTGTTTCACAATAGAAATTTAATTACTTGGATACAGCTTGCATAGCATAGGCCATACAGATTAGGAGAGGCATCTGGAGGGCTACAGAAGAATGCATAATAGGGCTGACCCAAGAAGACCCCAAAACAATGGTGCTGAAAACCACAGCGTATTCGGAAGGGACAAGCTCAGCTGCATTTGCCTGTGTGGTGCCCTCATTATTACTGTCATTCAGATGTGCATATAAACATGGTTTGTGTTCTGTCACTGTTGCAGTGGGCCTTGTGACTGTATGGAGCTCCATCACTGATGACACATCTATAGTAATGAGAAGTTTCTCTGAAAGATCAAGGCAAAAGACTACATTTGTGCATTAAATCTAACTTGCTTATAGAGGGGGCCGGAAAGATTATATCAAACATGAATGCATTGCAAAAGCATGTACACTGCAATTCCCTCCCTAGTCAGTTCAAATCCCCATTAATCTTCTCCCTGCTTTCAGCTCCCTGTGCCCCATGCTTCTCAGCCTGTATGCTCAGCCGCGCTGCGGTGAATGCTCAGTTTGGTGTGACCAGAGATCTCCTCCCTGCTCCCCAGACCAAGCCGATGGGACGCAGCAGAGCCTGCACCTCAGCAGAGGCCGAGGTTTACAGGTTCTTGCTCATTCATCACTGCTGCAGCAATGATGGCATGGTTTGGCATCAGGTAACCCATGGCATGTGATGGGAACTGATAAAAATGCAGGATACCAGGCATGCTTGTGCCTGAATCTGCCAATCCCAGCATTCACTTCTCTGTATAAATAAAATATACTATTGCAACAGGCAACTGGTGCTGTTCACAAGCTGTCAGGGGTGCTGTTGCAGGCAAGGCAGACTAACCACAGGGTTTACTCTAATTCTGAAGTTAGAGGTGCCTGTGGCTGCGAGGGGGGAGGCGAAGCTGGCCCCAACAATCTGCCTCAGTGGGAGGATGTGAGGCAACGCAGGCAGCGAGCCAAGCCCAACCGAGCCAAGATGAGTCTAACAAAGGTGTTTATAAATGGATGCCAGTTTAAGAGGCTAAATTACCATCCAGAATTTATCAAAATTAAAAGAAAAAAAACACAACAAACAAACAAAACAAACAATAGCATAGAACTAAAAATGAGGAGCAGTTATCTTCCAGTTCTTTTAGGCTCTTTATTAATCACAAAACAGAGGAAATCTCATGTTTGAAAGTGGCCCGGAGACTCTGGAGACAGTTGTTTTGTGTAGGGTGCAGGAGCTGCCATGAGACATACATAACTCATCCCCATTGACACTTCATGAGGAGGATTTCTTCTTTTACTGACCTCTCTAACACTGTGCTCTATAGGTGGATATTAGAAAAATGCGTAAACTTGGATACCCTTCATCAAACATCTTCTTCTGGAAAAAAAGACAGCAAAGTTTCTTTAAAATGTGACATTTCACACTTGGAGTGTGATACCAGTGGGCTGGAAATTTGCTGACTGTGACCAAAAATGTTTTTCCATTCTTGTTTGTATGCTGAATGTGGCTGCAAAGTTGGTTGGGGTTTTTTTCCATTTGTTTAAACACCTCCACTACCCCCCTACTTTCATCTACTCTCTTCAGTATTCATCAGCTATCAGCAACTATTCTACACAGTCAAGACCCATTGCAACTGTCCCCTCTGCCTCTGCTCATCTATCATTTAGCACTGGCTAAATGTCTGACCCAATGGACCGAGTCCAGTCACATCTATCTAAAAATTCATGGCTTGTGGTAGAAAAACTCTTGGTCCCAGAGATAAAGAAAAACCCCAATGTGAGATCAGTCTTGCTGAGGTCCTAGAGAGCATGAATCTGTTACGAGAACTTCCTCCTTGGAATGCACATGCCTTAATGACCCAGTTAGAGCTCACATCTCAGACACCAAGGAGAGAGTTGGCAGGACTGTCTTGGCTAGATGCTCTCTCCACCTCAAACCAAGACATAAGTTAAGGGAAAAGGAGAAGAAAACATTGTTCCTACACAGGAAGGATTAAGGCAGAGCTACCCAGCAAGTCCCTCCCTTCAGCGGTGAGCAAACACAGAAAATTTTTCTGCTCCCGTGTAGCATTTTGCATCTTTCTTTGGACTCCTGCTGCATTCTTCTCAAGCCTCATTTTCAGTGCAAGCCGTGCCTGTTTTACCCACATTGCTCTGTATTCACGGGTGTGTGCCTCTGCCATTGCCACAAGTGCCACGCACGGAATCACAACAGCCAGCCCACAGACGGGGTTACTACCTGGGCACGGAGGGATGGGCTGGTGTGGAGACGTTGTTCCCAGAGCACATGATGCCCAGCCCTGAAAACCTGCCCCAGAGCTCCAGCCCTACAAGAGGGATGGCATTGTTTTGTTCTCTAAGGCAAAGTCTCGCACGCTTAAAATCTTGCCAGGAAGTCTGCTATTAAAAATCATCTGGGGCCTGGCATTAGATAGTTGAGGGCAAGGACCGCATATTTACTTCATATGTATTTACACTACCTTAAGGACCTACTATAGCTGGGTTACCCTTCCTGTTTGAAGGTGTTGCCACCATACACTCAGACAATTAATTAACGACAGATAGCTATCTCTGAGACATTGATACCAAATATACAGGGGAGGGAGTGCCAGTTCATCATTAATTAAATGGTGAAATCCTAGAACAAAAGACAAACTATCATAATGAAATGAGCTCATAATTTTCCTGGCAAGAATCAAATTAACAGTTTTGAATTCCCTTTGACTAATATCATTCTTGATGTCCTTTGTACCTACATGCTCTATTTCAATTGAGATGACTGACCTTTGCATATCTGACTTGGACTGACTTCGTAGTGTGAGTTTTACACTTAACCTAATAGCAGATGCTTTGGTTCTGAGTAAAGCAAATTGAGCTCAAACCTTCCCTAGGCAATTCTAGAGAAGAAGATTATTCTTCTACTGCCTGCTTCAAATATATTGATTTTTTTAAAAAATAATAAAATTCTCATTTGTCATTAATCACTGACTAATGAGGAAGGCTTTAGTTAATCAAAACCTACCTTGGCATGGTGTCTGAAACTTACCTGTTAATATAGTATCTCCTAAAGTTACTTTGCTCTCTTTCCAGTCCAGTCATGCTCATCCATTTGAATCCCCTCTCTGTACCTGGAACCTCTGCTTGGCTTATCCACCTCCCAGGGAGGAGACCTCATCAGTTAGATGAGGTTAGACAGTTTCAACAGTCAGGAAACAGGTTTTCTTCATTTCTTCTTTTGAAACTCTTCCCCACAGATACACTCAATTAAGCATTGATTGTCCCCAGAGAAAAAAAATGGAGACAGAGTGACTTATACTGGGTGAAAGTGGGAAATTCTCTGTTCTGACAAGTGTATAATCATTCGTAACAAATCAGCAATTTTTTACGGGGAACAGAAACCATTCTGGGACACCTCAGGTGCAACGGCTCAGTTTCTCTCTCACTGGAAGTATTTTCCCTATTGAAAGAACAGGAAGATACAGATGCAGCATTAATAGTGTGCTCCTTGGGCTTTTTGTGCAGGACTATACATATTTTGAGTTTTGCACACAGGTCACAGTAAAAGGACAACACCCCATCTCTTTAGACACTGTCTAACTGTATACAGGGGGCTCTGCTTCACAAATAACAGTAGAAATGAGAGTCAAGTCACAGATAAGAGAAAATACATCAGTGGAATTCAGCTAATTCAAATTTTCCATGAAGATCTTTTTCATAAAAAACACTTTTGTTTTGAATTTATCAGATTTGCTTGGCCTCCTAAGAACTAAAGAGAACTTCAAAACAAGTTTAAAAGTTTCAGTTTGACATTTTAATTCTTTTCCAGTTGATTCATTCTGAAATATTTCATTTTAAGATTATTTTCTTAGAATTGCGTAGGCACAAAGATAATTTCAGGACTTTATTATCTCTATCCTCCTGAAACAACCTGAAAAGTCCTTTTTGAGACAGATACTGAATTTTGTTTTGGCTTCAGTGAGAAAACTTAAAAAGCTTTGTATTCAGCTATTTTTTTATTATTATTATTTAACTTCAGCTATGGAGCTGAAAACACAGAGCTACAAATTAAGATGATGGTGCTTTAGTACTCCACAAATCAGTAGGGGCAGCCCATCATTGTTGATGGCTTTGTAGGCTCACAGAATAAATTAGCTTTCAGGAGAGCTTAGGAGAGTGGTGCATTGAGGACCTGGAAGTTGGCATGAGATAGCATGAGAGACCTGAACAGGGGGTCAGAGGAGGACAGGATCATCAAGAAAGCAGAAAAAAAAGGCTGATTCTTTTCAGTGTGAAGAAAGGGATTGCGTCAGGCTGAACTGCCACAGTCTTTGCGAGACAAAGCCCATAATCAGTGAGTAGATGATAACATTCCTTGAAATTCAACAGGAAAAAAATGGTAAAGCAGCAAAGATTTGCAAATTCAGTTTAACTAAGCATCCAGAAGACCTAAAACTTTATCCCAACTAACTGAGACTGCAAGGCAAAATGGGAAATTACCCCAGAGCAACCTCTTTTATGTTTTCTCAGTGCTTTTTCCAGGTCACAGAGACATTTCTCAGCTCTGCCAGCTGGTGGGCATGTGCTCGTGGAGCTGAAGAACCAGCCAGCAAAGCCTCCTGACAGGGCTGGGATGCCTTTCCCATTCTCTACATGCCCAGTACAAGGTGTAGGACAGGCAGCACAAGCCTCAGCACTGCCCTCACACCTGTGGTGTCATCCAAAGGGACTTTTTTCCCTTTTGCATGGGTTGGGAGTAGCTCTGAGAGAGGTGTGGGTCTGCCCTGGAGTGGTAGGAACACTCAGCCCGGGTTCCTGGTGGGCAGATGCCCTGTTTTCTTTATTTATTCCAGCTCAGCTGTGCATGAATGAAATCTACTGGCAAGAGCAGCAGTGCATGAGTGTCTCTCCACTTCTCAACTCTCCTTGCCTCTGCCAAGAAGATGCCAGCACTGCATCATGCACCTGGTAGTTCAGGAGTCCCACCTCAACCTAAAAAACAAAAAAAATCAGCACCTAAACCAATAGATTCAGAAAGCACTAATAGAACCATAGAGGCAGGGAAAGACATAATTTAGTTCTTTCTTTGGGAAATACAATTCAAAAGTAATTGGTTATAGCACAGAAGAGAGAACTCTTACCAGCAGTGGCTACAGTACTGCTTGGCCACTTCTAACCATGTGTAGTAACCTCAGAGAACTGTAGGTTTACAGAGATTTATGGGGTCCCTTTGCGTGCAGTAGGACTTGACAGAGGGCCCCAGGGTAGCTATGATGTAGTCATTTCCAAAACCTGAGCTGTATAATCCTATGCTATCCCTTGCTTCCAACCCAAGTTTACAGGACACACAGGGTCCCTTGGGCAGAGCCACCAAGCCGGCTGGGCCTGTGTTGCTTCCAGGACTTAACTCCCTCTTTCTGCAAAACACCCTGCTGAGCTGTCTGGTTTGATGAGTTTGCACTGAGCTATCCTGGACTGCCTTGCTCCCTTGTTGGATGGTGCAGAAAGAAATACAAAGGCACCAGACTAGATCTCTTCTGTATAGGGCCTAGATGTTTTTTTTTTATTTTAATTTTGTTTTCTAAACTATCTAATGGGAAATATGACCTTTCTAAGAAGTGCCAATATTCCCTAAAGCTACTTGGAACAAATCATTGCTGCTTATTTGGGATTCAGATAATACAAGCCAGCGTTAGGACTGCCAACTGACAGGAACCAAAATGTGAGACTTTGTCTCTTTACTTAAATAGCAGATCAAATAGCTAAAAATAGTGATTCTTGTGATCTCGCCAGGGTGTCTGCTTACCCTTGTACAAACAGAGCTTCAACAAGTACAAAATTAAAACTGCAAAATTTGGAGCGATATTTTTGTCCTGACGTATCTTTTCTCCCAAATTCAGGAACAAGCTTCCTACTCTGGGCTATCTAGTGCATCACAGAAATATTTTATACACTTAGAGGAGTGTTCATAGTGTGGAGGGATGGACAGCAGAGTCTTTTACACAGCTGGACTTCTTGTGCTTTGTAGCCTTCTTGGATTTTTTCAGTTGCTGATCCCTGAAAGCTCCTTTTGCCTCTTTCTCCTCTTCTTCCCTGGTTTCCTTTCACTCTCTCTTCACAGATCTGTTTTCTTTCTTTTTATGTGGCTTTCATCTTCCTGGGAAGAGACTTCAGACCTTTCCATTCAACAGTATTATTAGATAGGTAAAGCCAGGGTAAACTTTGATTAATTCTTATTTTAATCAAAGCTAGCTCATTTTATCTTCTCTCTCCTGACAAGCTCCTTGGGGGTCCCTGGGAAGTCATGCCAGGCAGAGTCTCCAGGCTCTGGTGACAAGAGCCACCCATGGACACTGCCCTTTGGGCACACGCTGGCTGCTGAGAACCTGGTTGCTCACCTCTACCTCTACATATGTGTGCCATTTTTTGCAGACATGGTGCATCCAGCAGGAAGGTCAAGCTGCTCCCAGGGCGTCCCTGTACTGATCTCAGGACCATGATGTGGGAAGAGGAAGCTGCAGCCTGAGAGTCTTTAACTTAGCAATGATCAGTCACTACCTGCAGAGGAGAAGGGGCTTGTCACTCTTCATGTGGCCTCAGGTCACCCACATGCCCTCACTGAGCACCACCTCAGAGCTGCCGTTGGGTGATGCTGAGATGAGTGCACACTGATCCATGGGACCAGAGCCTCCTTGCAGAGCAGACAGCAACAGGCATGAGAATCTCTGTTGCTGCGGGTCTGGCTGTGCTCATATGTCCCTGAGCTACCAGGGAGACCACCTGGAGCTGCAGCAGCAGTTCACCTGGCCTATCCTGCGGAGGCCAGGAGGACTATCCCATGGGACACACTTGTGGGGCTCAGGACAGTGCCCAGGTGGGCTGAGCAAGGCTATGAAGTGGGGTCCCAGAGGCAGGAAGAGCTGCTCGGTCAGAGCCCGCCCAGAGCCCAGTGCTGCTCTGTGTCGGCTTGGTGCCATCCCTGCAGCCGCTGGGGGTCATGGCTGGCGCCAACACCAGGTCAACAAAGCAACCTTTCTAACCCGAGCGGTTGTGCTGAGGGTCCTATCTTCCAGTGTTCAACATGGATTGTCTTCCCTCTTCCACCACCAATTTAGTGACAAAGCTGTGGCCTGGGTTTGAAATCAGCGATGTGGTGTTGCTTAGCAAGGAGCTCCCTAAGCCACTGTGTTTTTTTTCATGAATGTGTGGTTTTCTTTGAATTCTTCATGCCTATACCTGTGCCACCCACTGTCAGTCCCATCATCTTCCTGCAGGTGTCCCTGGCTGCTGCCCTAAGGATCAGCAGTGTATGTTGTCTCTAACCAAAGCAATGGCTGGAGGGGAAAGGGTGTCTCTTGTTATGGGACAAGAAGAGAGAGGATGAACCTTGGCAGAAGAGTCCAGAGGTGGGGTTTCTACAGAATCCCATGTATGTCTTTCTCTCAAGTCCCCTGTTTTAACACCAGTTTTGTACTTCGTGTAACATCCTGGTAGAAGGTAGTTGTAGGCACTCTCATGAAAAACTACGGAGTTTGCCTTTGCTGGCTACAATAGAAACAGCAGCTGGCTCCTTTAGTGAGCAGCTGTCTGCTGAAACCCAGTGTCTAAATCATGAGTTGGGGGGAAAACTAAGAAGCAGAGCAGGCCGAAACAATGCAGCCCTGGGAGACCTGCAGACATGTCCTTCCCACTTCCCACCCTTCCTGGGATGCTTTACACAGTCAGCAGAGAGAACAAAGCGGTCCCTCTGCCTGCTCAAGCCAATCGTGTTGACTCTTCAGCCCAGAATTTATTATACACAGTAAGAAGTCAATGTTGCACCACATACTCTTCTGCCCTGGAGCTATCCTGGAAAGCAATTACTATAAAATTTGCCTGGAGAACACACTACCTGTTATGCTGTGTGATCAAATATTAATGTATAGGTTTATATATTTCTGTGATTTCAGTGTTTGATACCCATGTCCATGTAAATGGCAGAGGGCAGGGGAAAAATAGACATGTTACTGGTCAGAAATCAGGGTTATACTGGTCAGCATGTCACAGCAGTGACTGTTGCTGATTTCTGTGACTTGAGACCCTGGGCCACTGTTTGTTAGTCTTGCCACAGTGAAATGCTTCTCCCAAGGAAGACTGCCAAGGTTGCCCCAGGAAAGCAACCTAGATGTCAGCCCCTGCTCTGACTGCAGATGTGGTACAACCTTTTGTCTGAAGCACAGAATGCATCTCAGCGAGCTGTGACGGGTAGCAGCAAGACAGACAGCAGTTTGTGGGCTCATCTAAAAGGAGAGAAGAAGCATAACCTTTGCAGAGATGCTATCCTCTATCATGCTTTCCTCTACGTCTGTGACTTTGGTCATGAGGCACGGAAGGGTTTAGAAGTCCATGTCTGTCCTATAGGCTAATGGTAATGGGGTATGATGCTATTTCTCCTTTTCTTTGAGATTCTGAACTGTGATACATCTCTACCTGAATGCAATTCTCAAGCCTTTCTTTGGCAACTAAACCTGTGATGCCAATGTTGGCACTTGCAGCTGGTCGCCAACTTTATCCTGATCACTCTTCCCTGCCACATTTTGCAGGATGAGCTGCTCTTGCTCCCTCAAGAGAGGGACTGACACTAGCATCCTGGGCTGGTCTCTGCTCAAGATGGGATTGTTTACTGTTTGAAAACTCTTCTGCATCTTAGATTTCAAACAACTATATACCATAAATGTACAGTTGGTGCTTACTGACTCCGCAGAGGTCTTAATGAGGAGAAAATGTTAGTACCAGACAGATATGGCTTAACAGGGGTTGTGGCCATCAATTAAAAGCAGAGTTTAGGTCAGTGTCTAGAGCTCATCTAATGGGAGGCTGAATAAGTGTGTCTGTGTAGATTTAAGTCATCAGGCTGCAACGCTGCTATTATGAACTACATCGGTTTAATGTACCATGAAGACAGAAAAAGATTGCTCTCCAAGTGGCTTTGGTAATGAGGGTAAAATAATCTGTGTTTTTCCAGGTGTATGAAGTGGATTTTTTTCAGGTGGCTGCTATGTGCTTCATTTGGTTTGATGTGGACTGCCACAAAGCATAAAGCAGAAGTACAGGAGCATCATTATCCATGCACTAAAAACCTCACCACTCACAGAAAATGTGCTGGAGCTGTGCTGCAGCATGAAGGGATTTACCTCTAGAGAGGGACTGAGCCTATGCCAAAAGATAGGCTTGGTATCTGTGGGATAAACCCACCCCTTCCCAGATGCTTGTATTTCATTACCTGCTATTGAGATGCAGAGTTTTGATTAGATGCTGACCTTCCATAAACGTGATGTGGGGAGAAGGGGAGTGAAGAGGAGCAATACAGCTGCTGTCAAATGAGGCTGACTCTCCTCGCTACCAAATGCTCCATGTTTGAAGCAAAGCGTCCAAGGAGTGCTTGGGTCCTACACTAGACATTTAAGGTATCTACTGTCAATACACATGCATGAAAGAATTCACAAAGCAAAGCTTTGTGCTAGAGATGATTAATTTGTCATTTAGGATGATGTAGAGCACTTTGGACAAAGCTTCATTATAGATTAATGCTAAGGGGCACCGTCTCTCTCCACTGCCATGGTAGGGATATCAGAATTGTGGACCTTTTTTTAAAGTCGATTTCTGGCAATTGCTTCTCTTATTCACGTAATTCTTGTGCACTGAAATTGGCACTACATTAAGTACTCAAAATTTAAATACTCTGTGGAAAGAGGAACTTACATTCCTTTCACTTAAAAGATGTTTTATGTGGTTTTATATTATCATATATAATGATGATTAATGGGCATTGTACAAACAAGTGAGGGTCAGCATTTCTGCCATTGTGTAAAAAGCTTGGCTCCCATTAGTATGTCATACAAATATGTCTGCTTATTTTGCATGAAAAATGGATGACAATAATATCACTCAAGTGCAAATATGATGTGAACTGTAGTCTTTAGGGTAAAGTTAACACAAGCTATCACACAACTGTGTTTGGTGTTGGTATTTGCCTAGCTCATTTGAATGTAGAGCTGCCTGGAAGGCATTTCTCCATTTCTAATTCATGGTACTGAAGATACTCGATATTTGGAAACTTTTCTTTGCATGCTGGTGTGATCTCATCAGCTTCTGGCTCCAAAATACAGATCAGCTTATTTCTGACTCAGCTATCTATGTTGCATAGCATCAGCTACAGATTTATCTGTGGCTCAGACGGAAGCAGAGACATTACTGAGTCAGTGTTGCCTCAGGGAAAAAAATGTCAACATCCTGTCACCTTGCCCACCTTACTATATTCATTTTAGTATGAAATTAATTTAGAATACAATAGATAAGTGCTGACTCATTGATGAAATTTTCTGCAGCATGTTTTTGATCTCAGCTGGAATTAAGGTAGTTCTCCTTTTTTTCGTAATTCTCATTAGTAGATTTGGAAGAGGAACAGATTGTTCGTCTGATAGCTGGCCAGAGCTGTGCACAGTGTTCAGAAGAACACTTGGCCGGCTATAAGGTGGAAAATCATAGAGTCATAGAATGGCATAGGCTGGAAGGAACCTTAGAGATCATCTAGTCCAACCTCCCTGTCATGGGCAGGGACGCCTCTCAACTAGATGAGGCAACACATGGGGACCGAACGGGGATCGAACCCACAACCTTGGTGTTACCAGCACCACGCTGTAGCTGGCACTGTCATATTTATTTGAAGTTTCAAAATTTCAGAGACAGTTACCTGTTTTTCCTATACTCATCTATATGTATGGTGGCAACACCTTCAAACAGGAAGGGTAACCCAGCTACAGTAGGTCCTTAAGGTAGTGTAAATGCACATAAAATAAATATGCGGTCCTTGCCCTCAACTATCTAATGCCAGGCCCCAGATGATTTTTAATAGCAGACTTAGTGGCAAGATTTTAAGTGTGCAAGACTTTGCCTTAGAGAACAAAACAATGCCACCCCTCTTGTAGGGCTGGCAGTTCTGTGGACTCTCTCCTTGGTGTCTGAGATGTGAGCTCTAATTGGGTCATTAAGGCATGTGCATTCCAAGGAGGAAGTTCTCGTAACAGATTCGTGCTCTCTAGGACCTCAACAAGACTGATCTCACATTGGGTTTTTTTCTTTATCTCTAGGACCAAGAGTTTTTCTACCACAAGCCATGAATTTTTAGATAGATGTGATTGGAATCGGTCCATTGGGTCAGACATTTAGCCAGTGCTAAATGGTGAATGATAGACGAGCAGAGGCACAGGGGACAGTTGCAATGGGTCTTGCCTGTGTAGAATAGGTGCTGATAGCTGATGAATACTGAAGAGAGTAGATGAAAGTAGGGGGGTAGTGGAGGTGCTTAAACAAATGGAAAAAAAACCCAACCAAATTTGCAGCCACATTCAGCATACAAACAAGAATGGCAAAACATTTTTGGTCATAGTCAGCAAATTTCCAGCCCACTGATATCACACTCCAAGTGTGAAATGTCACATTTTAAAGAAACTTTGCTGTCTTTTTTTCCAGAAGAAGTTGTTTGATGAAGGGTATCCAAGTTTATGCATTTTTCTAATGTCCACCTCTAGAGCACAGTTTTTGTGCTAGAGAGGTCAGTAAAAGAAGAAATCCTCCTCATGAAGTGTCATGGGGATGAGTTCTATATGTCTCATGGCAGCTTCTGCACCCTACACAAAACTACTGTCTCCAGATTCTCCGGGCCACCTTCAATCATGAGATTTCCTCTGTTTTGTGATTAATAAAGAGCCTAAAAGAACTGG
Organism: Apaloderma vittatum; assembly: GCF_000703405.1. NCBI lineage: Eukaryota > Metazoa > Chordata > Aves > Trogoniformes > Trogonidae > Apaloderma > Apaloderma vittatum. The sequence goes on along the minus strand of NW_009705513.1, from coordinate 3,649 downwards.
AAAATAATTGCTCCTCATTTTCAGTTCTATGCTGTTGGGGTTTTTTTCTAATTTTGATAAATGCTGCCTGGTTAGCAGGCATCCACTTAACATATGCAGTAGAAGACTTCGAAGAACTGTCCTTGGCGCATCTCCGTGTGGTGCTTTGGAAGGCATTCTTCACCCAAAGGTAGCCTCTACCATTAGATGCTGAACCCTGACTTTGAGTACTGTGGCTCTACTTTCACGTGGTGAAATGCTCGTACACCACGTCCGAGGTGAGGAACACACACAGTGTCTTGGCTCTACTCAAGAGCCAGTGTCTGTTCCGTGGGAGAGAGTTTGAGGGAGACAGACGAGGTGGCGGTCACTAGAGGGCAGAGGAGTCCGCAGGAATTCAGGGGCGAGGAGCGAGGACGGGGAGGGGCAGCCACTGATACGCAGTGTTACATTAATGACACCGGGCGGGGCTTTCTTCACATACTACACAAGAGATGTCGAGCTTTTCTCAAGATAGGGTCATATTTGTGAATTGAGGCCCCTTACAGAAGGAGAGGATGTCTGTCGTGGCTGGTGCCATAGAAACTGGGGCAGAAAATGAGGATTTTCAGGACAGTGGTGAAAGGAGGTGCTCAGTGCCCTGAACTTTAAAGCAGGAAAGTGTGAACTGGCAAGTAAGAGTCTCCTGTTACTAATACAGGCAAGAAACAGTTGGGCTTCTTCAGAGAAGGCCCTATGCATGTTATGTGTTTTAGGAAAGGACTTCGTTCTTCCTATGGATTAAAATCCTGTGATGAGGGGACGAGCCAGGTCATCAGTCTGCAGCTCTGCAGAAGTCAAGAGTAAGGCTGCTGGAAGTTTGGATTTGCACTTTGTGCCATGATCCCAGTAGAGCTGTACTGGTAGCAGCTGTCCCTTTCAGAAAAGTTGAGCACAGATGCTCCTTCATCAGAGCTTCATGAAGACCATTTTGAGTCAGGTGACTGTGTGAAATGGAGATAATGCAAACAACAAAAGAAATATGCTTTTAAGAGCTAAGGCAGAAATTTAGCAAGCAGTGGATGACTACTCCAGGGAGGCCTTTGCCACCTGTTACCTTTAACATTTTCATTTTAGGGGCCTATAACTTTGCCTCCTCTCACTGCAGAAAGCATGTCAGACTCCCTCACGTGCCTTGAACCACTGAAGAGCTTATGATCAGAAAGAAGGTAAAATAAGCTAGCTTTCATTAAATAAGAATTAATCAAAGTTTACCCTGGCTTTACCTGTCTAATACTACTGTCGAATGGAAATGTCTGCAGGCTCTTCCCAGAAAGATGAAAACCACAGGAGCAGAAAGAGAAAACAGATCTGTGAAGAGAGAGTGAAAGAAAACCGGGGAAGAGGAGGAGAAAGAGGCAAAAGGAGCTTTCAGGGATCAGCAATTGAAAAAAAAATGAAAAGGCAAGAAGATCACACTTATTCTTGCTTTTATGGTTCCATCAGTGCACTGTGACTCTTATCGCTGTAGATGCCAGGGGGGTTTTATTGGCTGGATTTCCTAGCTGAGCTGTGACTCCTGGGCTAGCAGGGACATGATGTGGCCCTGGCACCTTTTGGAGGAGGTTAGGAGAGGTAAGGTGTCCATGCTCTGCTGCTCTTGCTAGCAGATTTCCTTCATGCAAGACTGAGATGGAATGATAAAGGGCACCCTGGGGTGCCCAGACATCAGCCACTGGGAAAGAGAATTTCTGACACTCCAGAGTAGCCCACACCAGCCTCAGACCCACCATATGTGAAAGGGAAAAAGCCTCTCACTCAACAATTTGGTGTGTGCTGCCTGTCCTCTGCCTTGTACTGGGGGTACTAGAGGCTTTGCTGACTGGTTCATCAGAATAGATGAGAGATGGCTCAATGACCAAACTGCAGCTTCCCAAAGTCTGCCTTAAAAATGTCCTACCAAAGGTAGTATCATTCTTTTTTTCCCAACAGTATTTTTCAAAATAGAGAGAAAATACTAACTAATAGATTTATTATATGAATACTAATGAAGAAAGATTTTCCATCAGATAAAAGGGCCTGCAAACTAATCTATGATGGAAGAAGAATTTTTCGTGTGCTAAACTATTTTTCACTAATCTTATTTTAAGAAAACTAACATAGTGGGGATTTATTTGAGGCTCTTGGTATACTTTTCTTAAAGCCAGGCAAAAAAAAAGAACGGAAATATGGTATTGGTTTTATTTCTGCTGTAGCACTTTGTCTGAGAGCTTTACATGAGAGCAGACATGAGGGTGTAGGTCATTTGTCTAAGATACTTGTCTCACAAAACAATTGTATTCTACAAAATATCAAACACGATCTGATTGGCTGGCATGCATCCTGTGTTTAAAAACTGTTTGGAAATGCCATTCCTGTAGCAGGGCAGTATTTTTTCTGGAATCTATTTCTAAATGTTTTTATTAGCAGCTCTCTTGACTTTTTTCCAGGTCATTTTATAAATCTTCAAAAATTCTCAATCCTCAAATTCTGTCTCCTGACAATGAGTTCTGGAACAGTGACCAAGGAAAAGCAATATGGTTTGAGTGGCATTTGAGCAAGCTACTGCCCCAGAGAAATAGAAGTGCTTTATCAGTGCATCTCCCTGTAGCTGGATATTTAGGTTGACTTTTGAAAGCAGTGAATGAACAGTAACACACGAGGTTGCCAGGAAAGCTCTGAAAGTGTCATAGTGTGACCTGCCTATCACAGGCTGAATCAAATTAAGGGCTGAAAGGAAGTGCATGCTCTGAGATTAAATAAGAGTATTCAGATATATGTTAGATATGTGAAATACCTCTCTGAACTCAGTGAGATAACTCATGATGATTAATGTTTTTTGACTTGCAATCACAACATTCAAAACTTTGTGAGTCCTGTGTCAAATGTAGAGTTTTCCTCACCCTTCCCTGATATACACTGGAAGATAAGCACCAGGTCACTAGAAGGTCTGCAGTGTTGAGGAATTAATTAAAAAGCAATTTTGACCTTTTGACAAAGGAATCACTGATAGAATCATCAGAGTTGGAAAGGACATCTGGAGATCATCTAGTCCAATAAGGACCAATGGGGACAAAGTTCACTGACGGTGCGTTGCTCTTTTATCAGAAATCTCTTGAGTTTTACATGTTCCAAATGTCAGGCATATTAGGAGATTTCCTGAATCCCCAGAGCAAAATAATAAGCTGTCCCTCTTTATTGTATGTTTGCATCAGATCTCTTTCGAGGTAAACCTCTGCTAGAGTTGTTGGTTTCTTTAGTTTCAGCTGGAGTTTTTCCTATTGAGTCTTTCTGTAGTTCTATAGTATGATAATCAACTGTTTAGTATTGTGTGGGTCTTTTTAACAGATTTGTTAAGGAAATACGACCACTGTGACATTAGGGTTTTGGGTTTTTCTATTTTCCTGATGCCCCAGCACACTGTTGATATCCCAGGTAGTCCGAGTGTGCCACCTCTTCCCAGCTCCTTGGCCCTCCTGTGCTGGACACCACTGCTGCCTGGGGCAAGGGAGAGGCTGTCCCTCCCTGCCACATGGTCATGGCCACCTTCTGCTCAACATCAGCATCCTCAGCTCACAGCAGCCTCATACCTGCCTCTGTGGGAATGGGTCTGAGTAGATGTCAGTAAGGACAACTGTAGAGTCCTGCATCT
>NW_009705512.1:0-1110 GCF_000703405.1 Apaloderma vittatum | reverse complement strand
AAAACCCCAAATTCTTCCCGAAATTCAAGAATCCTCCCTTGAAACCCAAAATTCTAATTTCTGAACCCAAAACTTTCACTTTGAACCCCAAAATCTCTCCCTCGAACCCCAAAAATATCTTTATTTTGGGGCTAAACCCCCTTTTTTTTCTCCTGAACTTTTTCCCTTTGCAAACTTCCTATTTCTTTTTTTTTTTCCCTAAATCTTTTATTTTGAACCCAAACGTTCTTATTTTCCGGTAAAAGTTCTTATTTTGGGTAAAATCTCTTCATTTTGAGCCGAATCCTCTAATTTTCAGGGTAAACCCCGTTATTTCGGGTCAAATCCCCTCGTTTTGGGGGCAAATCTCCTTATTTTGGGTCAAAAACCCTTTTACTTTGGGTCAAAACCCCCTTATTTTGGGTCAAATCCCCTCATTTTGGGCCAAAACCCCCTTATTTTGGGCCAAACTCCCCTTATTTTGGGCCAAACTCGCCTTATTTTGGGTCAAATCCCCTCATTTTGGGCCAAACCCCCCTTATTTTGGGCAAAACTCCCCTTATTTTGAGTCAAATTCCCTCATTTTGGGGCTAAGCCCCTTTATTTTGTGTCAAATCGCCTCATTTTGGGCCTAAACCCCCTTATTTTGGGTCAAATCCCCTCATTTTGAGGCTAAACCCCCTTATTTAATTTAAAAAATGCTTGTTTTGGTTCAAAACCCCCTCATTTTGGGTCAAATCCCCTCATTTTGGGTCTAATCCCCTTTATTTTGGGTCAAATCCCCTCATTTTCAGCTTAATCCCCTTTATTTTGGGTCAAATTCCCTCATTTTGGGCCTAACCCCCCTTATTTTGGGTCAAATCTCCTCATTTTGGGCCTAAACCCCCTTATTTTGGGTCAAAACCCCCTTATTTTGGGCCAAACTCGCCTTATTTTGGGTCAAATCGCCTCATTTTGGGGTGAAACCCCTTTATTTTGGGTCAAATCCCCTCATTTTGGGCCTAATCCCCTTTATTTTGGGTCAAATCCCCTCATTTTCAGCCTAATCCCCTTTATTTTGGCTCAAAACTCCTCATTTTGGGGCTAAACCCCATTATTTAGGGTCAAATCCCCTCATTTTGGGCCTAAACC
>NW_009705511.1:0-465 GCF_000703405.1 Apaloderma vittatum | reverse complement strand
CTCCTACCTAAAACATTTCTCATAAGATTAAGCTTTGCCTCCTACCTAAAACATTTCTCATAAGATTAAGCTTTGCAGAACAGCAACCTTATTAGGGGAAGCTTGTTTTTAGTATTTGGTGACAGGCAGTGTTTTATTGTTTATGAAAATTGTACTTTTCCTTGCTTGCAAATTGGAAGAACTTTCCTGACCCAGGGGGACAACGTCAGAAATTGTGCGGTTGGGGAGGTGAGGAGCAAGGTTGTCCATACTGTGTCACACCTTAAAGGACAGCTTCTCCTACAGGTCCAGACCTTCTGAGGAGACACTGTGGAGCATTATCAGTTGAAGAATGCTGCTATCACCTCTTCTCTAAGCTAAAATGTAATGAAATAGTACCTTCAAAAAAAAAGAAATTATGGACTCTTCCTCTTTAACTTCACTACAAGACAAGTCTTGAAGAAAATTACAAAAAGGTAAATAGCT
>NW_009705510.1:36674-42725 GCF_000703405.1 Apaloderma vittatum | reverse complement strand
GGGTGTTGGCTGACCAAGGAGAGCTGAGCATCCATTTGCCTCCTGGAGCTGTGCAGGGCCGGGGAAATGGTAGCATAGATAGCGCTTGGGGCAGACTCCTCAGTGGACGTGGTAGCAGTGGAGGTCATGCTGACTGTGTCCTTCTCAGGGTGGCTGGGAGGGGGTGTGGGGTTTCGGGGGGCCACGAAGAAGAGGCCTGACTGAGAGGACTCGGAGGAAGGGCGCTTGGCCTTGTCTTTCCCCGGGTTCCTGTGCTGGGCAGCAGAGGGGTCCAGCATCTGAGGGGCTGAAGGAGGAGGTGGAGGCTTGAAGTTGGGTGGTTCATCTGGGAAGGAGGAGAGATCATCCTGCCAGACCAAGAACAGAAGCCTTTAGGATACCACGCTCAGCTGTGAGACCTTTCCCAGCTCACAGTCACCTCTATCTGCCTTCTCACCGTGACCACGGCAAAATGAACTGATTTTCATGGAAATGCCTTTCTGAGCTTAACGGAAAAGAGAACACGACTCACAAATGAGGACAATTAGAGGACAAACTACCCAACTTTTGCTCTGGTTCACTACTCTTATTCAGGCAGCCAGAATATTTATTCCTAACCAGCCCGATTAACTCACTTCACTGACTGCAGTGACATCCATGTGATGTAGCAAAGACTACAGAACCTGAGACAGAACTGGATTTGCCTCCAGCTCCCACCCAAGGTGCAGCGTCTTACCAGGGAGATGTCCGGCAGGGTGTTGATGCCACTTTGGTGGCTGTCTCCACCTCCCTCCAATTCTGACGAGTTCTGATAGGACAAGGAAGGAAAATAAAACCAGGTCACAGCAGCAAGGAGCAACCACCACAGTGCCAGCATGACAGGGAACATGCAGAGCGATGCAGGGCATCACCCATACCCCCAGCACAGGGCTGGTCTTTCACCCAAAGGTTCTGGTTTCCTGGGAGGTTCCCTAAAGACTTGCATGTATAAGCAAAGCGACTTGCTTGGGAAAAGGACCCTCCCAAGCCAAGCAGCATGCTCAAAGCCTGCTGTGAGCCTGTCCCACCAGGGGAGTTTCTTCTGTAGTGGAGGAGCATGCTGCTCTTAAATCTCAGCTCCTGGTGTTTGATTTGGAGGATGGGGAGGAACCAGCTCTGAAGGCTGCACGCTGGGAGAAGGGCAATAGAAAAGTTTTAAACTTCCCTCCCTTACAAGCCAGAGCAGTTGGTCTCAGGTGCTACCAGGAGCCACTGCCACCACCTTCCCTTTAGGAGTCAAAATGTCACCAGGAAATGTCACAACATGGCTCTGAACACATCACAGCTCCAGAAATCAAGAAGGGCTTTGGGAATCTGTCGGTCTGTCTGCAGTCTGCACCGGGGCAGCTGTCAGGCAGGATGGGCCCAAGGAGAGGACGCAGATGCAGTCACGCAGAGCAAAGAGGCTCCCTGGCTGATTAACAGCAGCGACGGCAGCACTGGGAACGGGCAGTGGGGGCTGGCGAGCGGCTCTGCCCTGGATGAGGCCAAATCCAGCTGCTCCTGAGCCCAGTCTAGAGCCACGGCTCTGTCTCTGGCTTTGCCCCAGGTACTCTCCCAGGGGATGCTCTCCCAGGGTGCACAGCACCAGCTCTGCCCAGTTCCCCTGAAGAGCAAACCCAGACCCAGCAGCCTCCTCCCACAGGAACTCCCGATCTGGAGAAGCGCTGCTGATGCTCAGAAAGGGTGTGCTTCGTGTCCCTCATGTTCACAGAGATGTTTGTGTGCTTCCGCTGGAGTGGGCAGGGTACAGCTTGTGTTTAACTGTGGGTTATTTATTGCAGGGTAAACAACTGATTAGTTGAAATGCTGGTGCATCTGCATTTCCCCCATCTGCTGGAGGCTGCTGCTGTGTCTGTAAGATGTTAGCATCCCAAAATAGACATGGGAGACAATTAAGAGCATTAAAGAAGCAGCAAAAACATTGATGGAAAGTGCTTTTATCTCTGTGGCTTCAGAAGGAACCCTGGAGAATGAGAACGAAAAGAAACAGCTTGTTCAGAGAGTGAGAGGGAAAGTATTAGCTTTCCACTCCTTCCTCTGCTGAGGGTTGATTTCATCATCAATCCAATGGAAAGGCAGGTGGCTTTCAAATGAGAAACAACCCACACACCTTCTTGGGTTACTGACCATGTGGACAAACCAGAGCAGAAGACAGATTTGGCTGAAACAGAAAGATCAGGCTTCAGCCAGACCTGACATGCCACAGGACTGTGCAAATCCAAGCGCTGGGGTGATACCATAACTCTGAGGCAGGCAGGGCTATTTCAAAAGTGACCTGCCTTCGTATGAAAATGTTCACGAGCTTCTGGGCTGTGCACACATTAGTGACAGGTCTTCAGATTTGACTGAAGTGCCAATGAGTTTAAAAAAAGCTCAAGTGCCATCACGTCCCTGCATGACGCCAAGGATGCTCAGCTGGGGGAAACCGCACCAAACTGCACCAGCGCGCTCGTTGCAGATCTTCCTCCTTTTGCCATCGTTCCCTCTAATGAGAAAGCTGTTCTGCAGAAAGCTGCCCAAATATCACCCTCCCCCTGCACCAGCCCACCTCCAGATGCTGCCCAGAGCCTTTAATCCAGCCAAATGGCTGTGTGCGCAAGGAACGGAGCCAAGGCGGAGATGGTGGCATTTCAGCACCAGCCTGGCCATATTTGGGAGGATCTCAAAACCCTTCCCTCGCCAGCCTTGCCTCTGCCAGCCTCAACCTGCCTCCAAGAGTTCATTAAGCTCTTGGCAAATGCACAAGGACTGGACACCTGCGACGTGACCGGGAGCAAGACACTCATATGGAAGAATCTGCCCGATGTCCCCCCTGACCGCCACAGAGCTGTGCCCATCACCACGACATCGAGCCCGTCCCAGAGCGCTTCACAATGCTGTGTCCCAGCCCCAGCCTCATAGCTGGGACCAGTCTGCACCTGGATTTGGATCCTCCTGGCAAAGGGAGGGTGGGCAGAGCCGGTGAGCCAGCTCTGACCCCCTGCCCTGGCTCTGCTCTCCCTGAACTACAGCCGGGGACACTGACACCCCTCGTCTTCTTCAGGGCACATTTTTAATGTTGAAGTGTGTGAGCAGGAGATTTTCTTTTCCCCAGGCTTTAGTACTCTGGGGGCAAAAGCAATTAAATAGAAATTGCTCTGGGCTATAAAATGTAATGGCTTTTAAGCTGAGCACATTTGCTTTCAGGAATTGGCTATTTTAAGACTGCGTCTTCCTGGATTTCCCTTGAAAGACCCATCGAAGCCACGTGCTGCTGTTCTGAAAAATGAGTATTTATTGAGGAGGCTGCTCCCTCCTACTGGCTCTCTGCTCCTTTACCTCATTTATTTTCTAGTTACTTATAGAAACTGGAGGCCAGGGAAGGCCCTTCCAGCCCCTTGGTGGGGTGCACCTGGAAAACTTTTGTCCTTCTTATCTTGCACAGAGTCCACAGCAGGAACAATGGAGCTGGAGAGCATCTTTCAGACAAGCAGCCAATTTCTATTCTCAGATTAAGTGGTAGAGAAACTGCCACCTCCCTGGGGAATAGAACCCAACCTTTAATTAACCTCCCAGCTCCAAATGACTCCCTTATTTTCCAGTTACTGCTAACGAGAGCTCTGCAGAGCTGCTCAGCCTGACTCCCGCAGGGTTTAAATTTTGAACAACTGTGTCAGTCTGAGAACAAACTCAGCTTTCCTCTTCTGTCCTTCCCTCTTCCTCTCTCCCACCCTAGAATGGGGGGCACAGGTGAGGAAGATGTCCCCCTTCTCTCTGCCCTCATTCTGCTCTCCCTCTGGGACACAAAGATTATCTGCCAGCAGTCGAGGAGGATGTGAGGCTGGAGATTCACTTTCCAGGGAGAGGAACAGCTCAGTGCCATCCTCTGCTTACTTATACTTCTTGTGAAACAGAGATCAGAGACTCACAGGGGGTAGCAACTCAACAGGGTTGCCCCACTGGGCCTAATCCTGCAGCTTCAGGGAGCTGGGAACAAGTCAGCACTTGTGGAATCAGGCCCTGGGAGAAGGAACCTTTGGATGGCAGCGCCCTTGCTAGGACCCGGTGGAGAAGAAAAACAAAATCAACATGGGATTTCAATCCCTTAATCCTAATAACGAGGGCTGGAGCAGGAGGAAAAGCCAGACTGCCTGGCTGGTAAGCAATTAGACAGTCATACCACTCTGATCAGACAAGTTGCATCTGATTATTGCAGTCTACAATTAACCTTTGCTTCGTAGGACTCATCTTGAGATCCAAGACTTACAAGAGGTGATGCTGACAGCGAGGCAGACACACAGCACCTGTGGGTGGCACCACCAAACACGGCTTTGTCTCATCTCCAAGTATCCTACAAGCATCTCATAACAGAACCACTTTTTGCACTGCAGGTCCTGATCCGCCTCACACTGGTTATTTTGGGAGTAAGTTCCCCCACGGACCCAGGGGGAGCTGACGGGACAAGGGGCCTGGTCTAGTGTTACTGCCTTTGGCCAGGAAGCCATAGAAATCTCTGTCCCACGGTTCAGAGTGCCTGTGACAGATTCAGTCTGGGAACACTACAGCTACTCTCTCCTAGAGAAGTGCCATTCCCTGAGGGATGTAGCTTTTGGGCCAGGTTCACAGCTGCCAGAGGTCCTCTCCCCCAGAGCAGTACTGGCAGCTCTCAGCTCCACCACTTGCTGTACGCTCAACCTGCTGACCCCCAGGATTTCCCCCCAGACAAGGAGGAGGAGATGCACTCCACACCCTGGAGCTGCGCTGCAGGGCATGAGCCTGCAGCTCTTCTCAGCTTCCTCTCAACCAAGGGCTCTGTTACAAGACGGAGGGATTTCTGAGGCTCCATGCCTAGCCTCTCTGAAGTCTGTGTGAGGATTTCTGCAAGGCTGAACACACACAGTCTGAGTACATCGACTGCCTCTTGCACCAGAGCACCCATTTTTGCAGACCCAAGGCCTGTAAGGAAAAATTTTCTCCCATCCCAGAGAATGCTTGATGGGATGTGACCAGCCTACTGGTATTTAGCCAGGGTGCCCATTCAGTGACAGAGCACAGCAGCAGGCAGAGCAGGCAACAAGGCAGGAAGGGCAGCCTGGGGTCCATCAGGCATCAATGCTTCTGGTCCTTCTAAACTGCAGCCCGGAGCCGTCGGTGGCACTGAGGGGTTTAGTTCAAGCAGGACAGTGCTAGCAGCTGGGTTTGGTTCAAGGCTGAGTCTTGGCTGCCCTGCAGCACCAAGGCCTGCAGCCGTGTGAGGGAAAGACTCTGGAACGGCTCAGCAGAGCCATGGGAAGAAAATGCAGAGATAGGTGAAACAAGGCAGCGGTTCACGTGGCCGAGTCGCATGCGTCCCCTGGACAGCCTGCATTCCGCCCCCCACCCGACACACACTCGCAGCCCGTCTGCTATGGCAACCACCGCACTCGAGCTCCCGTCTCGCTGACAGTCCCTACCTCCATCAGGTCTATGAGCCATAAGAGCCGCTCCTGGGGACGTGCGAGGGGAAAAGCAGATTGAAACAGGCATAAAAGCGAAAACAACGTCAGGGAGGATGCAGAACACACAAGCGAGACAAGCAAATCCCAGCACAATGTATCCCTCCTCCCCTAGAACCCACCCTGCAGAACCCACCGCCAGCTGCACCCAGAGCTGAATGTGAAGGCTGAAATGAGCCCCTCCTGCGAGCAGGGCTGGGGAGGGTGAGAGCAGCAGGGGCTTAGGGCAGAACAAGGAAACAGTTTGGGGAGCTCTGCCCCTCCTCTCTCTCTATCCTGCCAGCTGAGATAACTCAACCACCACGAGCCAGCGCTCTTTGCTCGGCAGTTGTTTTAGTAAGCGGTGGTGACAACCATCTCAGGTGTGAGTGTTCCCACCACCTGAGGCAGAGCTCAGACGGGTGCACGTTCTCACACCCATGGAAAGAGGTGCTACACCACCAGGGAGGACCCACACTGCGACACAGGGACCCACGTTCTTGAAGGAAGCCCTTACAACAGCCGTGCCCACTCTCTTCTCTGTGCCCGAAGAGCACACCGGCCTTCCTCTTGACCT